>NC_091178.1:1370094-1479067 GCF_040958095.1 Procambarus clarkii
TCTTTTACTGTTTCCTCTTCCTTCTCAAAATTCCTTTTCCACATCCATTTCCTTCTCCGCCATCTGTTTATCCCTCCTCTTCCTCTTCCTCATAACAGACGACCTAACTACCACCAGCAGGGATGATTGTGTAACTGCCCACCGACACGTCTCATAATGTTTAAGAATAGTTGCACTCGGCTTCTGAGTGGTGCTTCGCTGCACCTGAAGTACTGAGTGGCAGAGTGCAACAGCCCATCTTGCCCTCAGGCCAGGCTCGTTCAAGCGGCGGCCCATCCCACAAACAAATTTATCATTATTAATATTGAAAATATTCAAAATTGGGAAGTTTCTCATATAAATTAATATAATATACTCAAATTTAAAGTAAGGCTACTCTTGGTTAGGACAGATTGCTGACGATGAGTCACAATAACGGGGCTGAAGATATAATGACTAAACCACACATCAGAAGATGATGAAACGACGACGTTTCGGTCTATCCTGGACCATTATCAAGTCAATGATGGTCTCCGTCGAGACGTTGTGACGTCGAAGTTTCTTCATTTTCTGAAGTGTGGTTTGGACATCTTAGTTCAGGTCTTGGTCGGTGTTTAGGAGCTGTTGGCAGTTATTTGCATTTGTTATGTGTTGATGAAGTATTTACAGATGGAAAGTATAATGAGCATGTAAGCAATGTTGATGAGGACGGAGTGCATAAATAAGGGCCATATGCTCGTTAATCCACCCACCAGACCCCTTGTTTCTGCAACCCGTCTTCAGACCAAGTCCATTCCATCCAGCGGTCGACCCTAAGGACACAGTCATCAATTTTAACATGTTGTTCATTCAAAATAGGAATTTTCTCAAATGTATATTTATAATATTATATAATAGGAGATTATTTGTATTTGTAGTTCGTGAGTGAAGCATTTACAGCGTTGTGGTTCGAACAAAATTCGTCAGTGAAGCACTTGTTCCGGAAGTGTTCGAACGTCAACAGTTGTGAGTCCTGTGTAAACCGTTTTTCATTCATAAACAGCTGGGGTTTGGCGGGTAATGGAATCACTTTAGGGTCTTTGTTTGGAGAACGGACTGGTTTATGAGAACGGGCTGGTTTATAAATAACAAAGAGTTCTCACAACTCACAACTGATGGCGTTCGAACGTTTCTCGAACTCACTCACGTCCTTGGTCTCAATAAAAGTTAAAAATGTAATCATTTTAAGCCCTGAGTATACACCAAACTTTAATATTTAATTATATTAATTGGCATACACAGAGCGTTCAAACTGATTATCCGTCTCTGGGGTCGGGCGCAGCTTGGCCGAGCAGAACCTGAGGATGGGTTGGGGTCGGGCGCAGCTTGGCCGAGCAGAGCCTGAGGATAGGTTGGGGTCGGGCGCAGCTTGGCCGAGCAGAGGCTGAGGATGGGTTGAGCTGTGAGTGATTGAAGGGTTCGTGTGACCCATTCATTTAATATGTCGATCAAGGTGGCTGTGGGAACGTCATCTGGTGACAGGTGAGCTATTGTGGTGAGACAGAGTGTTGACAGGTGCTGTGTGCCTGTGCAGGTGTGCCAGACTGCTTGAGTGATGAGTGAGCTGAGCAGGGGACGACATGTGAGGAGGCCGGTCTGCCTGCAGTGAGGAAGGTCCTCTACGGCCTGTGAGGACAGGCTGTGAGGAGGCCGGTCTGCCTGCAGTGAGGAAGGTCCTCTAGGGCCTGTGAGGACAGGCTGTGAGGAGGCCGGTCTGCCTGCAGTGAGGAAGGTTCTCTAGGGCCTGTGAGGACAGGCTGTGAGGAGGCCGGTCTGCCTGCAGTGAGGAAGGTCCTCTACGGCCTGTGAGGACAGGCTGTGAGGAGGCCGGTCTGCCTGCAGTGAGGAAGGTCCTCTAGGGCCTGTGAGGACAGGCTGTGAGGAGGCCGGTCTGCCTGCAGTGAGGAAGGTCCTCTACGGCCTGTGAGGACAGGCTGTGAGGAGGGCGGTCTGCCTGCAGTGAGGAAGGTCCTCTACGGCCTGTGAGGACAGGCTGTGAGGAGGCCGGTCTGCCTGCAGTGAGGAAGGTCCTCTACGGCCTGTGAGGACAGGCTGTGAGGAGGGCGGTCTGCCTGCAGTGAGGAAGGTCCTCTACGGCCTGTGAGGACAGGCTGTGAGGAGGGCGGTCTGCCTGCAGGGAGGAAGGTCCTCTACGGCCTGTGAGGACAGGCTGTCAGGAGTGTCTGCTTGAACTTGAACAGCTAAACAAAACAAAGTGGAATCGTCATAGGGGCCTCGCTTGACACCCGCCACTAGGGTGCTTGACACTCACCTGCCACTAGGGTCCTTGACACCTGCCACTAGGGTGCTTGACACTCACCTGTCACTGGGGTGTTTGACACTCACCTGTCACTGGGGTGCTTCACACTCACCTGTCACTGGGGTGCTTGACACTCACCTGTCATTGGCGTGCTTTACACTCACCTGTCACTGGGGTGCTTGACACTCACCTGTCACTGGGGTGTTTGACACTCACCTGTCACTGGGGTGCTTCACACTCACCTGTCACTGGGGTGCTTGACACTCACCTGTCACTGGCGTGCTTTACACTCACCTGTCACTGGGGTGCTTGACACTCACCTGCCACTGGGGTACTTGACACTCACCTGTAACTGGGGTGTTGAGAAGGCAAACTAAAAGATAACTATTTGTGGTGGTAATTTAGGAACTAGAGCAAGAGAAGAAATAATGCGTGAATATCTCCATGTGTGTTATACCAAATGTGTTATAGTTTAATGTCTGTCATACAGCATTTACAGGTTATTGTAGACATTCCTCACACCTGTGAGTCACTGGTATGAGTCACTGGTGTGAGTCACTGGTGTGAGTCACTGGTGTGAGTCACTGGTGTGAGTCACTGGTGTGAGTCACTGGTGTGAGTCAGGTCCTGAGGGGAGTGACTCACGGGGCTGGCGTGTGTGTCAGGCCTTAGTGTGCCCAGCTGGAGCGCGGCTGTATAGGTGGTTGGTAATACATTTAAGGAGGCCCAGAACGACTGCATGAACGACCTATACTGTCTCTGGTATATGGAGCGTTACGTTACCAGCTGTGGCTGACGTGTGACGCTACCACCACCACCATCACCACCATTACTGCCAGCACCACCACCACCACCATCACCACCATCACCTCATCATACACTCCTTCCTACAAAACTCTCATCTACTTCCAACCATCTCCTCTTGTAGTAGTCTACTTCACTCTTATTATCTCTCTTGATCCTCCTCCTCCTCCCCCCCCCCCCCCCGCCTCCGTGGCAGTACTCAACATGGGCAAGAACATGAACCAAAGACACGGGCCGTGGCCGGTGTTATGGTGATGGACACGGAACTTAAGATTACTGCGTACGGGACCAGGCTGGCACGCACACACGGCCGTGGGGGGGGGGGGGGGATGATGGAGAGGGGGGGGGGGCGGGAGGAGAAGGTGTGCCAGAAAGGGGAGGGGGAAGAGAGGGCAAGAAAATGGAGAAGAGCAGCAGTTAGTGGAGGAGTAGTAAGTGTTCACACACACACACACACACACACACACACACACACACACACACACACACACACACACACACACACACACACACACACACACAGAAGTTCCAAGAGATCTTCACCTTAGAGCAAGGAGAAATCCCAGAGATAAGAGAGGGAATAGCTAACCAGGAACCACTGGAAGAGTTTGAGATTACCAGCGGGGAAGTAAGGAAGTGTTTACTAGAGTTGGATGTGACAAAGGCTATAGGCCCAGATGGAATCTCCCCTTGGATACTAAAGGAAGGAGCAGAAGAACTGTGCCTACCACTCTCCATAGTGTATAACAAATAACTGGCAAGAGGGGAACTGCCAGAAATTTGGAAAACAGCTAACGTAGTCCCGATATACAAGAAAGGGGATAGACAGGAGGCACTGAATTACAGACCAGTGTCCCTAACCTGCATACCATGCAAGCTGATAGAGAAGATTGTGCGAAGAAAGCTAGTGGAGCACCTGGAGCGAAAGAACTTTGTAACACATCATCAACATGGATTCAGGGATGGCAGGTCCTGCCTCACAGGGTTACTTGAATTCTACGACCAGGCAACAAAAATAAGGCAAGAAAGAGAAGGGTGGGCAGACTGCATATTTTTGGATTGTCAAAAAGCCTTTGATACAGTGCCACACAAGAGGCTAGTGAAAAAGCTGGAGATGCAGGCTGGAGTGAAAGGGAAGGTACTCCATTGGATACAGGAGTACCTAAGCAACAGGAGACAACAAGTCAGTGTGAGGGGTGAGGTCTCAGATTGGCGAGACGTTACGAGTGGAGTCCCGCAGGGGTCAGTCCTTGGACCTATACTGTTTCTGATATATGTAAATGATCTCCCAGAGGGTATAGAATCGTTTCTCTCAATGTTTGCCGATGATGCAAAAATTATGAGGAGGATTGAAACTGAGGACGATAGTAGGAGGCTACAAGATGACCTAGACAGACTGAGTGAATGGTCCAACAAATGGCTGTTGAAGTTCAACCCGAGTAAATGCAAAGTAATGAAACTAGGCAGTGGAAATAGGAGGCCAAACACAGGATACAGAATAGGAGATGAAGTACTTAATGAAACGAACAGAGAGAAAGATCTAGGCGTTGATATCACACCAAACCTGTCTCCTGAAGCCCACATAAAAAGAATAACGTCTGCGGCATATGCGAGGCTGGCTAACATCAGAACAGCGTTCAGGAACCTGTGTAAGGAATCATTCAGAATCTTGTACACCACATATGTAAGACCAATCCTGGAGTATGCGGCCCCAGCATGGAGCCCGTACCTTGTCAAGCACAAGACGAAGCTGGAAAAAGTCCAAAGGTATGCCACTGGACTAATCCCAGAACTAAGAGGCAGGAGTTACGAGGAAAGGCTGCGGGAAATGCACCTTACGACACTGGAAGACAGAAGAGTAAGGGGAGACATGATCACAACCTAAAAAATCCTCAGAGGAATCGACCGGGTAAACAAGGACGAATTATTCAACACTGGTGGGACACGAACAAGTGGACACAGGTGGAAACTGAGTACCCACATGAGTCACAGAGACATTAGAAAGAACTTGTTTAGTGTCAGAGTGGTTGACAAATGGAATGCATTAGGAAGTGATGTGGTGGAGGCTGACTCCATACACAGTTTCAAGTGTAGATATGATAGAGCCCAATAGACTCAGGAACCTGTACACCTGTTGATTGACTGTTGAGAGGCGGGACCAAAGAGCCAGCGCTCAACCCCCGCAAGCACAATTAGGTAAGTACAATTAGGTGAGTACTCACACACACACACACACACACACACTAGGTGTGTACACACACTAGGTGAGTACACATATACACACACTTTACAAACGGTAGCCAATAAGAAGACTCCAAATTTAAATAAAGAAAAATAAAACACGAAGACATTGAGGAAGAAAGATGCATGTGAGGCAGGTGGGAGGAGGTGACATTATGGTGAACTGTGAGGAACTCGTGATGGTGTAACACACACACTTGAGCGCCTCTTGGCAGCTCACGTGACCAGGTGAGCACCTGCTGCACCTCACGGGGGCTGCCTCTGACAACTCATTACTTTGCAACATGTTGATGGTATGTTAACTCCAGCTTCAATGGCAAGACTTGGCAAGGTCCAGGAGTTGTTTACTAAACCTCCCGTGTTGATGGGGGCCAGTCACCCCTCACTGACGGGTAGTGTGAAGATGTTTATCTGATGTCGCTGAGAGGAGGTTATGAGGAGGCTATGAGGAGGCTATGAGGAGGTTATGAGGAGGCTATGAGAGGCTATGAGGAGGTTATGAGGAGGCTATGAGGAGGTTATGAGGAGGCTATGAGGAGGCTGTGAGGAGTCCATGAGGAGGCCATGAAGAGGCCATGAGGAGGCCATGAGGAGGCCATGAGGAGGTTATGGGGTTCAGCATGTTAGTGGGTCAGGAGGTCGTGTGTCTTCCAATAAAGGATAAAAGAAACAATTTATGTCCTTCATCAGTGAAGGAAAAGACGTCAATGTTGACAAAGTTCGAAACCAAATGCATAAGGTGCACATTACATGCATAACGTTTATAACATATATAGAGCTGTCAAATGTTCAAGTTGCCATCTGAAATTAGAAAAAAATGTCTTCAGAATTCCATGTACAACCAACGTGAGACTTGCCCATGAGTATGCAGCCAGGGCATGAAACACTCTACTGAAAAATACAAAAAAATATCTGATGTTTAGAGTTATGCACCAACATTTGGCCCAGAACAGAGAGGAATGTTCTGTAGTGAAAGATTCAGAGAACTGGATCTCGCTACACTGGCAGAACGAAGAAGGGATATGATAACGACTTACAAAATACTAACAAATCCACAGTGGACAAAATAGTGTACAAAATAGGCCCCAGAAACATCAGGAGACCATTTAGAAGTGAACGTTGTGGAACCACTCATAAACGGCTTTAGGAACGCACGAGACACAACACCTGACAGAAACGATCACTACATTAGCCACCCGATAGCTCAGAGATCAAGGCTTAGGAGCTGAAGCCCGACCATGCACCGAATCTCGGCGAGAGTTGGCACACACTCACACACACTCACACAACATTAATAACACACTCAGGCCTTTGACATTCATACAACCCAGGGAACGGTTACCTGAGTGTGTCGTACCTGACCACCACCACGTGGAGCTTAGCATGACACGTGGCACGTGGAGCTCAGCATGACACGTGGCACGTGGAGCTCAGCATGACACGTGGAGCTCAGCATGACACGTGACACGTGGAGCTCAGCATGACACGTGGAGCTCAGCATGACACGTGACACGTGGAGCTCAGCATGACACGTGGCACGTGGAGCTCAGCATGACACGTGGCACGTGGAGCTCAGCATGATACGTGGCACGTGGAGCTCAGCATGACACGTGGAGCTCAGCATGACACGTGGCACGTGGAGCTCAGCATGACACGTGGCACGTGGAGCTCAGCATGGCACTGGGAGTCATTACCACGTGTTGCGGGAGGAGCGGCGCCCGTGCACGTGCTGAAGATACGTGCTGTTTTCCGGCTGGAAAACTCATTATGTAGCCAGAAAAACGTAATGAGCAATTTGCGGGATAATTAAGTCCATAATACATGAATACATTATACATAATTCTGTGTTCGTTTTAACACGCTACGTTCATTAGCGATTTTATACATTGTACGGATGAGATAGGGTAAAAAAGAGTGTTTAATATATATATATATATATATATATATATATATATATATATATATATATATATATATATATATATATATATATATATATATATACGTGGAGCTCAGCATGACTCGTGGCACGTGGAGCTCAGCATGACACGTGGCACGTGGAGCTCAGCATGGCATGGGGCACGTGGAGTTCAGCATGGCACGGGGCACGTGGAGCTCAGCATACTAACCTAACCTAACCTAACCTATCTTAATAGGTTAGGTTTGGTTAGGTAGTCGAAAAAGTTAGGTTAGGTTAGGTTAGGTAGGTTAGGTAGTCGAAAAACAATTAATTCATGAAAACTTGGCTTACTAGGCAAATCGGGCCTTGCATAGTAGGCTGAAAAGTGCGTTCTGGCTACTAGGTACGACATATATATATATATATATATATATATATATATATATATATATATATATATATATATATATATATATATATATATAAATATATATATATATATATATATATATATATATATATATATATATATATATATATATATATATATATATTTATATATATTTTAAATTGAAAAAACACCCCACCAACAGGGATGACAAATTATGCCTCAAATGCATAATATAATTCTATGACCAAGCAAGAAACATTAAGCAAGAAAGACAAGGGTTGACTGACTGCCTCTTCTTGTACCGCCAGAAAGCTTATGACACAGTACCCCTATAAGAAACTGCATGTTATATAAGTAAGAGAGAGAAAGGCTGGAGTAACAGGTAAGGTGCTCTAGTATATACCAGAATTCCTAAGCAAACTGAAAATTACGGGCTATTCATGCCCGTGCCACCTTTTGGGTGGTTAAAACTTTAGCAATCAATCAACAGAAATGAATGTGAGGGATGAAGACCTCATAATGGCAAGATGTCACAAGTGGGTTCTGTACTTAGACCCATCCTGTTTCTGGTACATGTAAAGGATCTTTCAGAGTGTATAGAACTATTCCTTTCGATGTTTGCTGATGATGCTCAAATTACGAGAAGGACTAAGACAGAGGACAGCCGCAGAGTACAAGATGACTTGGACAGACTGCAGGAATGGTCAAACAGATGGCTCTATAGTTTAACTCAAGTAAGTGTAAGGTAATGAATATTGGTGTAGAGAGTACGAGGCCGAACAGAAGGTGTCAGCTGGGAGATGAAATTCTTCAGGAATCAGAATGAGATAAGGATAAAACAGATACTTTTTGCGTCAGAGTAGTTAACAGATGGAATGTATTAGGCAGTGATGTGGTGGAGGCAGACTCCATACACAGCTTCAAAGATAGATATGATACAGCCCAGTAGGCTCAGGAACCTGTACACCTGTTGATTGTCGATTGACAGGGGGGACCAAAGAGCCGAAGCATCACCGCAAGCACAACTAGATAAGAACACACGCACGCACGCACGCACGCGCGCGCACACACACACACACACACACACACACACACACACACACACACACACACACACACACACACACACACACACACACACACACACACACACACACACACACACACACACTCAAACACACTTCAGCTTAACATGTTGAAAAGCATTCTACCAATTAAAATAAAATACAAGAGATTTTTCCCATCGTTAACTGGAGCGTTGAATTAAAAGAGGCTTCATGCTATATTATGAGGACATTGTTTTACAGGTAATTCAAAAGGCATTTTAATTGGCCCAGAGGTCATTATCGCTGCAATCAAAAGTTTTATGGTTTGAAGGTCTTTTCAATGATTTTTTTTAAGTGGGGCGTTGGAAAATATATTGTGCATTTTAATCAATGGATTATTCACAGTCAAATAATTTAATCGAGTGTCATCCACTGGTTGAGTGTCATCCACTGGTTGAGTGTCATCCACTGGATGTCATCCACTGGACAACTGTCATCCCGGGGAATATTTGCCATCATAACATTTTCACCCGCAGACAATTTTCTCGACCCAGCAACTGTCAATCGGATAACATTGGCCTCCTGACACGGGCCAATGCCCAGGAAAATCCCCCCGTCGTGTATCTGAATGTGGGAGAGGTCAACTGATTGTGATTTGACAGCCCTGTGACGTGTCCAGTAACTGTGGGTTAATGCCTGACACATCTGGACTTAATGGCATGACTGTCACGTGACACACCTGCACTATTTAGGGGAAGGTCTTGTCTGACGCTTGACACACACCTGAGCAGGTGTGTAGGCTCTGTAAAGGAGACATCTTCTCAACTCTACAGGTGGGTTCAGATATACTGTTACCTGACTCTGATTCTATATACTGAGTGCTACCTGACTCACGCTCTATATACTCAGTGTTACATGACTCACGCTCTATATACTGAGTGTTACATGACTCAGGCTCTATATACTGAGTGCTACCTGACTCAGGCTCTATATACTGAGTGCTACCTGACTCAGGCTCTATATACTCATATATCGCACTCAGCAACAGCCAAATACGAAACAAAAATGGAGAGAGAATATTCACCCCAAAAAATTCATGTCCTGAATTAAAAAAAAAAAATCTCAGTCGACTGACAGCTACAATAAAAAAAATTGTCATCAGACGAATAAAATTAATCTTTCGTTTTGCGTTGTTTGTCCATTAATTTGTCCATTGGAATGTTTTTATATTATTTTTTGTAGCAAAAGAACAGAATAGTGTCCAGACAACACCCACTCTCGTAGAGTAGTGTGAGGATTGTGATTGTTGGAGTGTGCAGACAACACCCACTCTCGTAGAGTAGTGTGAGGATTGTGATTGTTGGAGAGTGTCCAGACGACATCCTCTCTCGTAGAGTAGTGTGAGGATTGTGATTGTTGGAGAGTGGAGTATATTTTGGTTATGAAAGTTTGGTGGAAGATGGTGGTAAAAAGCGGCAGTGTTTCGACACACAGTTACCTGTGTGCTGTGGCTAACAGCAGGTGTGTCTGGTCTTTCTTGTGTGCTGTGGCTAACAGCAGGTGTGTCTGGTCTTCCATGTGTGCTGTGTCTAACAGCAGGTGTATCATGTCCACCCTGTCGTCGCATGGCAAGATACTCACACCTGTTGGTTGTATAAATACATACCAGATGGAATTAATACTGTGGAGGGGTGAATAGCATTACAAACTCCTTGTTTAAACACACCTGAAACTCAGCTCCAGATTAAACAATTACCATAATAAGGGCGAATCACCATGAACCTGCCGGGATAACCTCTGCAATATCCCTCAACTCACTGCCTGTAATGATAACATTCTTGGTCTATATCTGACCAGCTGAAGACGCCTCACATATATAGCGAGTGGAGTGTGGCCGTTACCTTGAGGTGCTTCCGGGGCTTAGCGTCCCCGCGGCCCGGTCGTCGACCAGGCCTCCGTTGTGACATATACTGACTATAATAATCAAATCAGAGTATGAAAATTTTATAATACAGGTACGAACAGGCCTCCGTTGTGACATATACTGACTATAATAATCAAATCAGAGTATGAAAATTTTATAATACAGGTACGAATATTTACGGTTATTTACGTTTCAGGCTCTTGTTTTACACTCTTTACCTCTGTGCTTTTGTCCTACTTTCTCTCACACTGAAGGGTTATTGTTTTGTATCATATATATGCGCCTCACTATGTTGTATGTTGTGATCATATCCCCTCTATGTTTCTTTATCAACGAGAGTTGTGAGGTTTATGTCCACTATTTCCAGTAGTATATTCTGGTGGTGGTTGTGGTGGTGGTGGTTGTGGTGGTGGTGGTGGTGGTGGTGGTGGTTCACAGTGGTGGTGGTGGTTGTGGTGGTGGTGGTTGTGGTGGTGGTGGTGGTTCACAGTGGTGGTGGTGGTGGTTGTGGTGGTGGTGGTGGTTCACAGTGGTGGTGGTGGTGGTTGTGGTGGTGGTGGTGGTTCACAGTGGTGGTGGTTCACAGTGGTGGTGGTGGTGGTTGTGGTGGTGGTGGTGGTTCACAGTGGTGGTGGTGGTTCACAGTGGTGGTGGTGGTTCACAGTGGTGGTGGTGGTGGAGGTTGTGGTGGTGGTGGTTGTGGTGGTGGTGGTGGAGGTTGTGGTGGTGGTTCACAGTGGTGGTGGTGGTGGAGGTTGTGGTGGTGGTGGTTGTGGTGGTGGTGGTGGTGGTTCACAGTGGTGGTGGTGGTGGAGGTTGTGGTGGTGGTGGTTGTGGTGGTGGTGGTGGTGGTGGTTCACAGTGGTAGTGGCAACAGTATTTACATTACCACACACCGGGTGGTCAACGGACTGGCCGTCACTATTATATATTCCAGTGAAGCAGATGTCTGAAATATTTTCTTGAGTTTCAAGTCAGCGAAGTAAACTCTTTCATCATCCCCCTCCCCCCCCCCCCCTCTCTCTCTCTCTCTCTCTCTCTCTCTCTCTCTCTATCTCATCCTCTCCCTCTATCTCATCCTCTCTACCTCATCCACTCCCTCTATCTCATCCTCTCTACCTCATCCACTCCCTCTATCTCATCCTCTCTACCTCATCCACTCCCTCTATCTCATCCTCTCTACCTCATCCACTCCCTCTATCTCATCCTCTCTACCTCATCCACTCCCTCTATCTCATTCTTTCTCTTTACCTCCTTTTGTTCTTTCTCCTCCATCTTGTCTCTTCTTCCATGTCATCTTAACCTCTTCTCTTGAACATCTCCTCCCACGCCCTAAGCCCCGGCCCTGTCCACGCATATGTTTATAACCTTGTGGGAATACTTACACTCAACACCTGCAACACACCGCCTGAGTGTCAACACACGCACACACCACACTTGAGGGCCTCACTTGTCTCCTCCACCCCCCCTTCCCAACACCCCAACCAACCCTTCACCCGCCTCCCAACACCCCAACCAACCCTTCACCCGCGTCCGAACTCCCCCAACCACCCCTTCACCTATCTCCTAAACAATTAAGTTCTTAAACATATCTTCATTACTTTGCATTTGCTTGCGTTAAACTCTAAAATCCATTTATTGGAGCATTCCTTCAGTTTGTCCAGGTCATCTTATAGCTTCGTGCTGTCTTCCTCTGTCTTAATCCTCCTCGTAATTTTTACGTAATGTGTGTGTGAGTGTGTGTGTGTGTGTGTGTTTGTGAGTGTGTGTGTGTGTGTGTGTGTGTGTGTGTGTGTGTGGTGTGTGTGTGTGTGTGTGTGTGTGTGTGTGTGTGTGTGTGTGTGTGTGTGTGTGTGTGTGTGTGTGTGTGTGTGTGTATGTGTGTGTGTGTGTGTGTGTGAGACTGAAGTTCTTTCTAAAGTCCCTGTGGCTGATTTGGGTACTAAGTTTCCACCTGTGTCCTCTTGTTCATATTCCATCCATGCTAAATAGTTTATCTTTATTTAGACTTTTAATTCCTCTGAGAATTGTAAAGGTGGTGATCATGTCTCCCCTAATTCTTCTGTCTTCCAGTGTAAGTGAAATTATGCATGCTTGCCTGTGTATTTGCATTGTGCATGCAGGCATGTGAGCTGATGTAAGCGTCTGTACATGTAAGTATTTGTAAGTGAGAGCATATACTTGCTCGGTCATGTGCGTGCATGTATATATTGATATATTCTGATATATATCTGATTTATATCATCTGATTTATATCAGATGATATAAACTGATATATTCTGGCAATATCGCTGCTCTACAATGTTTAAGAAAACCGTTAAGCCTGTGCAAGACTCCCGTCCCAAGTGGGTGAGATAAGGCGGTTTTCTATAGTGGCTTCTCCAAGCCCACTCATGTGTGAGACTACGAACAACACAACACTCTGCACTCATTATTAACTCATTCTCATTAATTGGCATCACCATCCACAAACACCGCAACCCATTCTCTTAAGAATAACGTCGATTTTCGCTCGTATGCGCTCTATGGCCAAAAATGGACGTCATTTGAAATGAAATCGGCTCACGAAAGTGATGTAATGTCCAGTTTTCTGTTTGAGTCCTCCGGCTTACTCGGTAAGGTTAGGAGAGGAAACTTTCAATTAACGTTTTAATGACATTTTGAAACTTTAGGAGAATTTCCTCCCCTCCTAACCTACCACAGGACCCTTAACTTACTGTTTGGGGAAAAAATAAATCATATTTTTTTCCATTTTCAAATTATGTCCATTTTTGGCCATACGGGCAAACGGTCAAATTCAGACATAATTTGAAAGAGGACAGGTTGTGTTACCAACGTATATGCTTCCATTCCTGTGGTTTGGTCTTTGAACATAAATGAGAAATAGTATGGGACCCAGCACTGATCCGTGAGGTACTCTGTTGCGCCACGTCATAGTCCGACGTTCCCGCTCTCTGTGACTCTGTCTCCTGTCTGTTAGGTACTCTCCTACCCATGGCAGTGTTCATCCACTTACTCCTGCGCGCCACTCAAGTTTATGTTACAGTCTCGTGTTTGGAACTGAGTCAAAGGCTTGTTGGCAGTCGAGAAGTGCGCACTGTCTATCTATCTCTCTCTCTCTCTCTCTCTCTCTTTCTCTCTCTCTCTCTCTCTCTTGCCATTTTTTTGTTACTTTCCACTTGGACTGAACGGAAGAACGACGGTCTTGCTTCTTGGAGGTTGGCGTACAATCCTCGATCGTCCAAGCGGTTGGGCACAATTCCTTTCTTTCGTCATATCCTAAATCCTTCCCTCCATATCCCTCCCAGGCGCTATATGGCTGGCTTGTATGGTATATATGGTAATGGCTGTATGGTAATGGCTTAGTGCTTCCTAAGCACTAAACAGGTTCGTTAGGCATGACTTACCTTCCTTGAAGCCATGATGGGCCTTGTCTACATATCTGATCCTCTCCAGGCGTTTAACCAGTCTTATCCTTATTATGCTTCCGAGTACCTTGCAGGTGATACTTATCAGTGATGAATGTCTGTAGTTAGGGGCCTCCTCCCTAGCTCCTTTCTTATAAGACGGCTCCCCAATTGTCGTTTTGAAGCAGGTGTGTGTGTGTGTGTGAGAGAGAGAGTAACCGTAACTCCTTACCGTAACTCTTTGGCTCCTTCCTGTTAGGTAGCTCCTTATCCATGCTAGGACCTTTCCCCCCACCCCCGCCTGCCTCTCGAGCTTGAACAGCAGTCTCATGTGCGGTACTGTATCAAAGGCTTTTTGGCAGTCCAGACATATGCAGTCTGCCCAACCATCTCTGTCCTGTCTTATCCTCGTTATTTTATCATAGAATTCCAGAAGGTTTGTTAGGCACGATTTCCCTGTCCAGAACCCATGTTGATGTTTGTTCACAAACCTAATGTTCTCCAGGTGTGCAACCAGTCGTAGCCTAATTATTCTTTCCAGTATTTTACAGGGGATGCTTGTCAGTGATACAGGTCTATAGTTAAGTGCCTCTTCCCTATCGTCTTTCTTGAAGATCGGCACGACATTTGCCTTCTTCCAGCAACTGGGCAATTCTCCTGACATAAGTGACTCATTAAAGATCATTGCCAGAGGCACGCTGAGGGCCTGTGCTGCTTCTTTTAGTATCCACGATGATACTTTGTCTTCGTGTGTGTGTGTGTGTGTGTGTGTGTGTGTGTGTGTGTGTGTGTGTGTGTGTGTGTGTGTGTGTGTGTGTGTGTGTGTGTGTACTTACCTAGTTGTATTTACCTAGTTGGGCTTGCGGGGGTTGAGCTCTGGCTCTTTAGTTCCACCTCTCAACCGTCAATCAACTGGTGTACAGATTCCTGAGCCTACTGGGCTCTATCATATCTAAACATGAAACTGTGTATGGAGTCAGACTCTACCACATCACTTCCTAATGCATTCCATTTGTCTACTACTCTGACACTGACAAAATTCTTTCTAATATCTCTGTGGCTCATTTGGGCACTGAATTTCCACCTGTGTCCCCTAGAGCGTGTGCTCCTTGTGTTATATAGTCTGTCCTTATCTACCCCTATAAATTCCTCTGAGAATCTTGTATGTTGTGATCATGTCCCCCTTAACTCTTCTGTCTCCCAGTGACGTGAGATTTAATTCCCGTAGTCTCTCCTCGTAGCTCAAACCCCTCAGTTCGGGTACTAGTCTGGTGGCAAACCTTTGGACCTTTTCCAGTTTAGTCTTATCCTTGACTGGACATGGAATCCATGCTGGAGCCACATACTCCGGGATTGGTCTGACATATGTGGTATATAATGTTCTGAAAGATTCCTTAAACAAGTTTCTAAAAGCCGTTCTAATGTTAGGCAACCTGACATATTATGCGTGTGCGTGTGCGTGTGCGTGTGCGTGTGCGTGTGTGTGTGCATTTGGTTTACCCACATAATAGTACTTGCCTAAATGAGTTTCTAAAAATCCTTGCCTTCCTCTCCAGAGAGTCATACGAACAAATAATTTTTTTTTTCAAACGCCAAAAATGCCGCTCCGGCTAAAGGGTTGGCCGGAAAAATGCCACAGCGGCGGGGTTAAAAGGGATTTCACATACACAAAATAATATCTTGCTGGGAATAACATATATAACAGAATATCACCTTTTCGACTCCGAATTTCGGACACAGAATGCCAAAATTAATACTATTTAAACTACCTTTCAGACCGAACCATTCGTAAGCTGCACATATCTGTCTTCACTAAATAAAATGAAGACGAAGTAGTGCCGAGAAAGAGAGATTAAATCAACATTATTAAGAAATAATCCGAGGAGGAACCACTCGCAAGGAACGGGTTTATTCCCTCTTTCTCTTTTCTCTTTTCTCTCTCTCACTCTCTCTCTCTCTCTCTCTCTCTCTCTCTCTCTCTCTCTCTCTCTCTCTCTCTCTCTCTCTCTCTCTCTCTCTCTCTCTCTCTCTCTCTCTCTCTCTCTCCTAAGAAAAAGACAAAAAGGACAGGAAATTAAATTAAAACCTGTAAAGTTGTTTAGAATCATTTGATTCACTCAAGCAAGAAATACTGACACATTAACTGTCTACACGAGATAAATGACTGTGGCGAACTGGTGGGAAGCTGAGATGGTACACTGGGAGAACGACACCAACCATGTATACCACCTCCACCACGAACGACACTCACCTCCACCACCACCACGAACGACACTCACCTCCACCACCACCACGAACGACACTCACAGGATGAGTGGCGCTGCCCAATAAACTCGCCCCTCGGGGCAAAATTTACAAAATTTAAAAGATACTTGTGTTCAAGACTTAACGAAATAAATAATCGAAGTCTTTAAATATATTTTCTTAAGGTAAATTGACCTCACATTTCTTGAGGGTCGTAGTGACCTCGCAATACAGTCAACAAATTTTTTTATAATCACTCTGTTAAACTTACAAATTTATGTAATGGTAAAGTGACAGAGTACTGGCTGTAGTATCATCAGCAGCGGCTGTAGTAACTGTAGTAGTCGCTGTAGCGGTCGCTGTAGTAGTAGTTTTTGTACAGCTTAATAATGCTGCTTCATTTCTCACTTCCTCTAATATCTGAATGCAAATTTTTTGATAAAACGGAGCGCTTAACCCCCGTCCTTGCCGGTGTGTCGGGCGGGAGCGGCGGGAGCGGGAGGCAGCTCTGTCCCCTCTGTCTCTCTGTCTCTCCCTCTGTCTCTCCCTCTGTCTCTCCCTCTGTCCCTTCCTCTGTCCCTCCCTCTGTCTTCCCCTCACCCTCCAAGGCCCCCCTCAAGGTGTGCTGGTGTGGTGGTGACGGCTGTAGCAACACTCTTGTGTCTACGGCTGGCTGGGTTCAGGTCTGTTGACTGAGGTTATAGTCTACCGCTTGTGTTGACGCCCCTGCTGCTCCACCCACCTGCTGCTGCTGCTCCACCCACCTGCTGCTGCTGCTCCACCCACCTGCTGCTGCTGCTCCACCCACCTGCTGCTGCTGCTCCACCCACCTGCTGCTCCACCCACCTGCTGCTGCTGCTCCACCCACCTGCTGCTGCTGCTCCACCCACCTGCTGCTGCTCCACCCACCTGCTGCTGCTGCTCCACCCACCTGCTGCTCCACGACCCACCTGCTGCTGCTGCTCCACCCACCTGCTGCTGCTGCTCCACCCACCTGCTGCTCCACCCACCTGCTGCTGCTGCTCCACCCACCTGCTGCTGCTCCACCCACCTGCTGCTGCTCCACCCACCTGCTGCTGCTCCACCCACCTGCTGCTGAACCACCCACCTGCTGCTGCTCCACCCACCTGCTGCTGCTCCACCCACCTGCTGCTGCTACACCCACCTACTGCTGCTCCACCCACCTACTGCTGCTCCACCCACCTGCTGGTCCACCCACCTGCTGGTCCACCCACCTACTGCTGTTCCACCCACCTACTGCTGGTCCACCCACCTACTGCTGGTCCACCGTGTGTTTCCTATCTACATGCATCCAGGCTGTATATATGTCCTATCTACAGATGTGTCGTAGATACACATGTGTGATGACTACAGGCGTATCCGAGCTGCAGGTATGGCAGAGGTCCGTATGTGAGAGGTGCAGGTATCTCTTAGCTACAGGTGTTCTAGCCACGTGTGTGTATGTCTAGCTACATAAATATCTTATTTACATGTATACTAGTTAGGCACAGGTGTAGTTGCTGATGAGTCTTGGCAACTGGTGTATCTTAAATACAGGTGTGTCTTAGCTGGTGTGTCTTAGCTACAGGTGTGTCTTAGATGGTGTGTCTTAGCTACAGGTGTGTTGTAGCTGGTGTGTCTTAGCTACAGGTCTGTCTTAGCTGGTGTGTCGTAGCTACAGGTGTGTCTTAGATGGTGTGTCTTAGCTACAGGTGTGTCTTAGCTGGTGTATCTTAACTACAGGTGTTTCTTAGCTGGTGTGTCTTAGCTACAGGTGTGTCTTAGCTGGTGTGTCGTAGCTACAGGTGTGTCGTAGCTACAGGTGTGTCTTAGCTGGTGTGTCTTAACTACAGGTGTTTCTTAGCTGGTGTGTCTTAGCTACAGGTGTGTCTTAGCTGGTGTGTCTTAACTACAGGTGTTTCTTAGCTGGTGTGTCTTAGCTACAGGTGTGTCTTAGCTGGTGTGTCTTAGCTACAGGTGTGTCTTAGCTACAGATGTTTCTTAGCCTACAGATGTGTCCAAACTACAGATGTATCCTTACAATAGGAATTCCCTTGCAACATTTTTGTTTATTAAGCAGATGTGATCATTCAACAAGGGTTACTAAAGTAGAACAGTACAAACGGGAACTAGCAGGTCCATTGTTTATCACAATGAAATGTGTGAAGTAAAACATGTGTATGGGGCAAGTAACAAAGTCAGTAGACTAACAGACGTTGTCACAGCTCGAATAAGACTTGGCTACAAGTATCTCTGGCAGTTCGGCTTGTATAGGGATCTAGATGAAGTAAAGTGTAAAGTGTGTGGACAAAGACAGGGACACACACTCGAACACTATATCTTGGATTGTAGTAAAATTGAGCCATTTAGAGATAAATCTAAGCTCACGCTGTATGATATGGCAACCTATCTTATTACCATGGATAAACTACCTGAAATCCTTGCACTGTATCCACATTTCGCTTCCAGTAGATAAACGACATATGAGATTCAGAAACAAGTAGTGTATTGTGAAGACTAATAATAAACAGAAGCTACCCTATGACTGTAATATCCCCATTGGTCAAACTATTATGTATTAGCGATAAGACCTACCATTAATGTATGATGACTTACTGTAAATATATAGCTCTTGAAATAGAACATTCTCTGTAACTAGCTGACACTGTAACTATAAGGTGTGAAGGATAGATGAAATTGTTTATGTAATAATCTAAGATGAGGTCTGATAAAGATCTTTAGTGCCTTCTGTAATGCTTTTTGCGCTACCGCTCACAGATGAGTATGGGGTGCACAATAAACTATCCGACTCCGGCGGCAACAGTCAAATCAAGATGTGATCATTCAGGAAGGCTACTTTGTAACAGATGTGATCATTCAGGAGGGGCTACTTTGTAACAGACGTGATCATTCAGGAAGGCTACTTTGTAACAGATGTGATCATTCAGGAGGGGCTACTTTGCCACAGATGTGATCATTCAGGAGGGGTTACTTTGCCACAGATGTTTTCTAGTTACAAGAATACCCTTGCTACATGTGGGTACGCACCTACAGCTGTTTAGAATATCTTGAGGTTATCTTGAGATGATTTCGGGGCTTAGCGTCCCCGCGGCCCGGTCCTCAACCAGGCCTCCTTTTTGTTACACATCTTAGCTGGTGTGGCTGCTTTCCCCCCAGGAAGCAGCCCGTAGCAGCTGTATAACTCCCAGGTAACTATTTACTGCTAGGTAATAGGGGCATCAGGGTGAAAGAAACTCTGCCCATTTGTTTCCGCCTCCGCCGGGGATTGAACCCGGAACCTCAGGACTAAGAATGCCGAGCGCTGTCCACTCAGCCGTCAGGCCTAGGAGCCATATACTAATGTGCAAAAGATGCAAATATCTCATTGCTGTAATATGTTTGCATTGATCAAATGCAAATACTCCGTCAGGGTCACGTTGCACTGTGAATGATATCATCACTACAGACATAACACAGCTGGGGAGGGGAGAGAGAGAGACTCATCTGAGGTGAGCCTTGAGTCTTCTCCACCCCGGCCTCTTGGTTTGTGTAACTATGCTCGTATTGTATGTTATGTATAATACAAGGCGGCGCTGTATTTGGTGCTACAGTCTGGGCTCCCAGAATGCTTTCATACCTCATCATTACTGTCGTAATTGTTCATGGACAGTAACGAATTTTAAGCAATTAACTTACAGACGCGTATACACACACACACACACACACACACACACACACACACACACACACACACACACACACACACACACACACACACACACACACACACACACAAATTAGGGTGAAGACGAAGCAAGAGTTAATTTGCATACATTTATACCAACACGAAGACACACACACACACACACACACACACACACACACACACACACACACACACACACACACACACACACACACACACACACACACACACACACACACACACACACACACACAGGAGTACAGGAACCAGAACGATCCAACCAGGAGGAGTGGAAAAGGGAAGACCCAGTAACGAGAACAAAGATCTTGAAGGGCCTGAATATAGTAGGGATTAATGGCAACATAGAGAAGGTTTTCACGCTAGGCGGCTACAAGAAGGAAAGGAAACGGCTGATAAAGGTAGTGCTTACGAACGAGGCAACAAAAGAAGCAAGGAAAAGCATGCTAATGAGACTAGAGGAATAAATGGACGTTTTTCTGCTGATGGACATAACGAGGGAAGAGAGAAGGAGGGCTGCAGAAGCAAGGAGGAGACGCAAGGGGAGGGATGGGAACAGGGGAGCCAGAGAACTTGGCGCAGTATCCCCAGAAACCTCAGAGGGGAGTGGGAATCCCTTCACCAGCAGGCAAGCATCTCCAGGAAGGAATATAACAGAAACCTTCAACAAACCCGCCCCACGATCATTCCCCCCAACCAGTAGAGACCTTCCCCAGACCAAGCCCCCTCCCCCTGCTCCCTGACCCCAGGTCCCCATGTTTCCCCCCATCCCCCCTTACCCCCCACCTCAGGGCCCTCCCTGTTCCCACTCCCCATGCCCTCCCCTGTTTCTCCAGTACATGCCCTCCCCAGTACCCCCACCCAAAGCTCTCCATCATACCACACCTCCCCCTTCCTCCCTGCAGCCTCACCCCAGGCTCCCCTTCCCTCCCTGTCGCCCCACCCTTGGCTCCCCTTCCCTCCCTAACCTCTGACCTCCCGGTTCCCCTACCCCAGACTCACCTTCATCCTCCAACCAATGACCTCCCCCCCTCTCCCCCTTTGACATGCTCCTTCTCGTCCCCCATCCCAAGCCCAAATTGACCCACAACCCTAGACCGTCTCCATTACACCATCCCAGACCCTCCTAGCTTCCCCCATACAGGATCCACCCAGCCCCCTTTCACTCCAGATCCCTCAGGTTCACCTTCGTAAGCCCTCCCACCCCAGACACCCCTTGCCCCCCTACTCCAGAGGAACCATCAGAAATTGAGGATGGAAGGAAGAGAGTCAGTTTCAAGGAAATGTACTCAAACATAGATGGGATTACAAGCAAGGCAAGTGAACTTAGGGAAAGAGCACAGGAAGGGAACCTGGATGTAATTGGACTCACAGAAACAAAATTCAGGAATTATAACAGATGTGGTGTTTCCCCAGGAATACACTGCAATAAGAAGAGAAAGAGAAGGAAGGGGAGGAGGCAGAGTGGCCCTACTAATAAGAAAGGTGTGGAGTTTTGAGGAAATAGTTATCCAAGGCTGTGAGGGATTCAGGGTCTACATAGCAGGCACCATGACGATGGGAGGACAAAGAGTAGTAGTAGCAGTGATATATAATCCCTCCCCCAAACGACAGAAGATCCAGGTAAGAATATGACAGAAACTACAAGGCAGTCAACACTATAACTGAGAGAGTAGCCACTGCTGCCTGAAGAAATAGATCCCATCTGCTCATCATGGGGGAATTCAATCACGGAAGGATAGACTGGGAAAACAAGGAACCGCACGGAGGTGAGGAAACTTGGAGAGCTAAACTGCTGGAAGTGGCGACAAGAGACTTTTAAGTCAGCATGTCAGAAGATCCTCAAGAATGAGAGGCAATGATGAACCAGCGAAACTCGGCCTAGTCTTCACTCTAAATCACTACGACACAAGGGAAATCGGTTTCGAAGCCCCTGTGGGAATGAGTGATCACAGAGTACTGATGTTTAAGTATTCCGTCGAAGAAGGGTTAATTTACTCAAGGAAGGGCCCAGGAAACAAAAGGTTGGCATTCCGAAAGGGAAACTATGATGAGATAAGAAAATTCCTAACAGATATAACTTGGGAAACAAAGCTCGGGGGAAAGACGGCCCAAGGAATGATAGACTTCATCACACAGAAGTGTAAGGAAACGACAGACAAGTTCGTCCCAATCCAAAAGGAAAAAAAGGAAATGCAGATGAGAAATCCCATGGTTTAATCAGGGAGGTAAACTAGTAAAGCAACTAAGTGCAAGGGCATAGAAAAACTAGAGAAATAATAGGACACTAGAGAGCAGAGAAAGGTGCCAGAGTTCCAGGAATGAATGTCAGGGTGAGAAGAGAGGCAGAAAGGCAATATGAAAATGATACAGCAAGCAAAGCAAAGACTCAACCTAAATTACTGCACAGCGACATCAGGATGAAAACAACAGTGAAGAAACAGATAATGAAACTGAGGTTGGGGGCAGACACTTTCACTACAAACTACAAGGAAGTATGTGAGGAACTCAATAAGAAATTCCAGGAGGTCTTTGCGTTAGAGCAAGGAGAAGTGCCAGAGATAAGAGAGGGAAAAGATAACCAGGCACCGCTAGAGGACTTTGGGATTACCAGTAGGGAGGTGAGGAACCTCTTGCTAGAGTTGAATGTGACAAAGGCCCAGATGGAATCTCACCTTGGATACTAAAGGAAGGAGCAGAAGCACTGTGCCTGCCACTCTCCATAGTGTATAACAAATCACAGGTAACAGCGGAGCTGCCAAAAATTTGGAAGACTGTTAATGTATTTCCAATATACGAAAAGGGGGATAGGCAGGAGGCACTAAACTACAGGCCAGTGTCCCTAACTTGCATATCATGCAAGTTGATGGAAAAGATTGTGCGAAAAAAGCTAGAGGAATGTTGGACGCCAGTTGGGCGCCATGGACATACACATAGGGTGACCTAATACCCTCTTAAGCTAAACAACTTAATAGGTATCAACAACGTTGTCAGCAGATTTGAATGCAATCTGCTCTGCGCCTGCAGCTATCAGACCTTCAGAGATAGCCTGGGCATCGTAGCGTCTACACACGCTCCCTTACACACTCTAGCTAGCTCCTGGCCCGGTGTAGAAGATATATATATATTTTTATAATAAACTAAGGAAAAGCAGTGGACGTTTGGTACTCCAATTCCTGCCCACTACCGAGTAAACTCCAGACCATCCCCGGTCAACAACAACCTAACATCAACCGATGTTACAGGAACACCTGCATCGAAAGAAATTTGTAACACAACATCAGCATGGATTCAGGGATGGCAAATCATGCCTTACAGGATTAATTGAATTCTACGACCAGGCAACAAAAATCACGCAAGAGAGGGGCGGGCAGACTGCGTACTTTTGTATTGCAAGAAAGCCTTTGACAAAGTACCACACAAGAGACTAGTGAACAAGCTGGAGATGCAGGCAGGAGTGAAAGGGAAGGTACTCCATTGGATAAGGGAGTACCTAAGCAACAGATGACAGAGAGTCACTGTGAGGGGAGAGGTCTCATATTGGCGAAGTGTCACCAGTGGAGGCCCACAGGGTTCAGTCCGTGGACCTATACTGTTTCTGATATATGTGAATGATCTCCCAGAGGGAATAGACTCGTTCCTCTCAATGTTTGCTGATGATGCCAAAATTATGAGGAGGAATAAAACGGAGGAAGATAGTATGAGGCTACACGATGATCTAGATAAACTGAATGAATGGTCCAACAAATGGCTGCTACAGTTCAACCCGAGCAAATGTAAGGTAATGAAACTAGGCGGTGGAAACAGCAGGCTAGAAACAGGATACCGAATGGGAGATGAAGTCCGCTATGAAACGGAGTGAGAGAGAAAGAACTAGGAGTTTATATCACACCAAACCTGTCTCATGAAGCCCACATAAAAAGAATAACATCGGCAGTGTATGCGAGGCTGGCTAACATCAGAACTGCCTTCAGGAACCTGTGTAAGGAATCATTTAGAACCTTGTATACCACGTATGTAAGACCAATCCTGGAGTACGCGGCCCCCAGTATGTATCCCGTACCTTGTCAAGGGAAGGGAACTATCAGGGGAAAGTGTCAAACCAATACGACTATATAGCACTGGGAAGGGGTTAGGATAAGGATTTGGTATGGGAAGGGGTCAGGATAAGGATTTGGTATGGGAAGGGGTCAGGATAAGGATTTGGTATGGGAAAGGGGGGAAGGAATGGTGCCCAACTACTTGGATGGTCGGGGATTGAACGCCGACCTGCATGAAGCGAGACCGGCGCTCTACCGTCCAGCCCAAGTGGTTGGACCGTACCTTGTCAAGCACAAGACGAAGCTGGAAAAATTTCAAAGGTATGCCACTAGGGTAATCCACTAGAACCACTAGAACTAAAAGTCATGAGTTACGAGGAAAGGCTGCATGAAATGAACCTAACGTCGCTGGAAGATAGGAGAGCTCGGGGAGACATGATCACTACCTACAAAATTCTAAGAGAAATCGACAGGGTAGATAAATATAAATTATTAAACACAGGGGTACTCGAACAAGGGGACACAGGTGGAAACTGAGTACCCAAATGAGCCACAGAGACATTAGAAAGAACTTTTTCAATGTCAGAGTAGTTAACAGATGGAATGTATTAGGCAGTGATGTGGTGGAGGCTGACTCCATATACAGTTTCAAATGTAGATATGATAGAGCCCAGTAGGCTTAGGAATCTGTGCATCAGTTGATTGACAGTTGAGGGGGCATAACTGGCCGACCTCTCACAGTGTTCAAGAAAGAACTCGATAAACACCTCCAAATGATTCCTGATCAACCAGGCTGTGTAATTCATACGTCAGGCTGCGAGCAGCCGCGTTCAACAGCCTGGTTGACCAGACCATCAACCAAAAGGACTGAAAACCAAACCATACATCACTATCACACATCACACATCATACTATCACAAATATTATTACCCACAAAAGTTCCACCTCAGCCTCCATTATTTACTGGAAGAGTTCCACCTCAGCCTCCATTATTTACTGGAAGAGTTCCACCTCAGCCTCCACTATTAACTGGAAGAGTTCCACCTCAGCCTCCACTATTAACTAGAAGAGTCCTACCTCAGCCTCCATTATTTACTGGAAGAGTTCCACCTCAGCCTCCATTATTAACTGGAAGAGTCCCACCTCAGCCTCCATTATTAACTGGAAGAGTTCCACCTCAGCCTCCACTATTAACTAGAAGAGTCCTACCTCAGCCTCCATTATTTACTGGAAGAGTCCTACCTCAGCCTCCATTATTTACTGGAAGAGTCCCACCTCAGCCTCCATTATTTACTGGAAGAGTTCCACCTCAGCCTCCATTATTAACTGGAAGAGTCCCACCTCAGCCTCCATTATTTACTGGAAGAGTTCCACCTCAGCCTCCACTATTAACTGGAAGAGTTCCACCTCAATGGTTCCTTTCACCCTTCCCCTTCAATATCTCCACCTTCCTTACTTGCATAAAAGGGGGGTCTCTCTCCGCTCCTTCAATCCCTCCACCCCCTCCATCAACAAAAGAATGGGGCCCCCTACCCCCTCCCCCCCATCCCTTAATTGGTAATATTAGACCGCCGAATGGGCTTAAACAGAGGTTCGATGTTTATCATGTGATTTACAAGACAAACTCCCTCCAGGCGGCGCCGGCCAGCACCGGGGCGGCCCTCACCCGGGGTCAAGGCTCACCCAATACCTCCTCCTCTATTTTGATCCCACATTATCATTTTCTTTATACTTGTTTTTAACAGAAGGGTTAATTTATTGGGCAGCGTCACTCATCCTGTGAGTGAACACACCACCAGTGGGATAGTATTGGGAAGCGTCACTCATCCTGTGAGTGGACACACCACCAGTGGGATAGTATTGGGCAGCGTCACTCATCCTGTGAGTGGACACACCACCAGTGGGATAGTATTGGGCAGCGTCACTCATCCTGTGAGTGGACACACCACCAGTGGGATAGTATTGGGCAGCGTCACTCATCCTGTGAGTGGACATACCACCGGTAGGATAGTATTGGGCAGCGTTACTCATCCTGTGAGTGGACATATTACCAGTGGGATAGTATTGGGCAGCGTCACTCATCCTGTGAGTGGACACACCACCAGTGGGATAGTATTGGGCAGCGTCACTCATCCTGTGAGTGAACATACCACCAGTGGGATAGTATTGGGCAGCGTCACTCATCCTGTGAGTGAACATACCACCAGTGCGATAGTATTAGGCAGACAGTATGGGATATTATTGGTCACTCAGGCCAACCACTTGGGCTGGACAGTAGAGCAACGGTCTCGTTTCATGCAGATCGGCGTTCAATCCCCGACCGTCCAAGTGGTTGGGTACCAATCCTTCCCCCCGTCCTATCCCAAATTCTTATCCTGACCCCTTCCCAGTGCTATATAGTCATAATGACTTGGCGCTTTCTCCTGAGAGTTCTGTTCATCCTGTGAGTGGACATGCCACCAGTGGGCTAGTGTTGGTCAGAGTCACTCATCCTGTGGCACGAAACATCGTCATGCCACCACAGGCAGTGATGTGGTGGAGGCAGACTCCATACACAGTTTCAAGTGTAGATATGATAGAGCCCAATAGGCTCAGGAACCTGTACAACAGTTGATTGACGGTTGAGAGGCGGGACCAAAGAGCCAGAGCTCAACCCCAGCAAGCACAACTAGGCGAGTACGTGCAACATCCTCCAAAACGAAGCAAACCTGCTGGGATGTTTGACGCATCACTTGTCCCACAACCACATCATGTGATGCGTCACATGATGCGTCACATGATGCGTCTTCAAGACAACTCGTGCGGAAAATGTCACAATTTTCAGGGGACTGGGTAAACAAATCCTGCTTCACATAACTTATTAATCATAATGATGCACATATCCACATGGTTTATGGATGGATATTATCGTTTAGTTCCTAAGAATTCCGATTGTCTATATAGGTGAAGACCTGATCCACGAAGCTTTGACGATATGCAGCCTGGAGCTTTACTATTATCACCAGCAATTTCTTTGATCAGTTATACTATTATTTTTTGGTAACATTTTACCCTTTTGTGTTTTGGTGCTACACACCTCCCACTCTGGGGGTGTACTACACACCTCCCACTCTGGGGGTGTACTACACACCTCCCACTCTGGGGGTGTACTACACACCTCCCACTCTGGGGGTGTACTACACACCACCCACTCTGGGGGGTGTACTACACACCTCCCACTCTGGGGGTGTACTACACACCACCCACTCTAGGGGGTGTACTACACACCTCCCACTCTAGGGGGTGTACTACACACCTCCCACTCTGGGAGGGGTGTACTACACACCTCCCACTCTAGGGGGTGTACTACACACCTCCCACTCTGGGGGGTGTACTACACACCTCCCACTCTGGGGGTGTACTACACACCACCCACTCTAGGGGGTGTACTACACACCTCCCACTCTAGGGGGTGTACTACACACCTCCCACTCTGGGAGGGGTGTACTACACACCTCCCACTCTAGGGGGTGTACTACACACCTCCCACTCTGGGGGGTGTACTACACACCTCCCACTCTGGGGGTGTACTACACACCACCCACTCTAGGGGGTGTACTACACACCTCCCACTCTAGGGGGTGTACTACACACCTCCCACTCTGGGAGGGGTGTACTACACACCTCCCACTCTAGGGGGTGTACTACACACCTCCCACTCTTGGGGTGTACTACACACCTCCCACTCTGGGAGGGGTGTACTACACACCTCCCACTCCCGCAATTCTAAAAGTTTATATGACATAGCGACGCGAGGCTCGCGGTGGAGTACGCGACACGGACACCAAAAGCTTACAAGTTTATCTGAACTTGTCGAGTTCTTATATGTATATTATTGTCACGGTCCTGTTTGGTATAAGACAACGGTGCTGAGTGTGGAGGGCGTGCCTCCGTTGGTGTCTCTGTTGGTGCCTCCGTTGGTGTCTCTGTTGGTGCCTCCGTTGGTGTCTCTGTTGGTGCCTCCGTTGGTGTCTCTGTTGGTGTCTCTGTTGGTGTCTCTGTTGGTGTCTCTGTTGGTGCCTCCGTTGGTGTCTCTGTTGGTGTCTCTGTTGGTGCCTCCGTTGGTGCCTCCGTTGGTGCCTCCGTTGAAACCTCCGAGGACAACTGGACACAATACTCAAGGTGTGGACAACTGGACACAGTACTCCAGGTGTGGACAACTGGACACAATACTCCAGGTGTGGACAACTGGACACAATACTCAAGGTGTGGACAACTGGACACAGTACTCCAGGTGTGGACAACTGGACACAGTACTCCAGGCGTGGACAACTGGACACAATACTCCAGGTGTGGACAACTGACCTCCTCCCTAACCTTTCCCAAGCGTGTGTTTAACCAGGGTAATCACAGGTATTGTCCTCCAACAACCATGCGCCCATTATGCTCTCTTAACAACCTTAATGGTTCCCCAACCAGGCTATTCCCGAGGACCCGCTCCCCCGCAGTCATACTCGACCCTTTGGCCTTTGTGAAGTCATTCTTACAATAACGTGTCATATATACCTGGAGTATATCTTGTAGTATAACCTTTTGGAATACGTTGTGGTATACCATTATCGGGGATAGGCTTGTTAGGCTTGTTAAAGTATCCCGCGGCTAAGATCGATTGGGTTCCACGGTCTCACCCATCCAGTTACTGACCAGAAACTGGTACTTAACCTGACAGACCGAGTAACGCGCATATCACCCACTGCTGGATGTATCTCCTTGGATAAGTAAGCATCCATCAGTCTCAGGAGACTATGGAGTTGCGCTCTGGTTGTCGGTCTGGAGTGGCCTCTCCAGGGCACAAAGCCAAGGTAGGTTGATATGGAGAAGCTGTTACCCATGCAGCTGCTTCCCCTTAATATGTAATCTGTGGCACCTATTGAATTAATGGAAAAGTATTTGTAATGTAAGATATTTTAATTATTTGTGTATTGTATCGATTAAAGAAACATTATTTTACCCCGAGGGGCGAATTTATTGGGCAGCGTCACTCATCCTGTGAGTGAACACACCGCCATAGTGACAGTATTGGGCAGCGCCACTCATCCTGTGAGTGGACACACCGCCATAGTGACAGTATTGGGCAGCGTCACTCATCCTGTGAGTGGACACACCGCCATAGTGACAGTATTGGGCAGCGCCACTCATCCTGTGAGTGGACACACCGCCATAGTGACAGTATTGGGCAGCGTCACTCATCCTGTGAGTGGACACACCGCCATAGTGACAGTTTTGGGCAGCGCCACTCATCCTGTGAGTGGACACACCGCCATAGTGACAGTATTGGGCAGCGTCACTCATCCTGTGAGTGGACACACCACCATAGTGACAGTATTGGGCAGCGTCACTCATCCTGTGAGTGGACACATCGCCATAGTGACAGTATTGGGCAGCGTCACTCATCCTGTGAGTGGACACACCACAATAGTGACAGTATTGGGCAGCGTCACTCATCCTGTGAGTGGACACATCACCAGAGTGACAGTATTGGGCAGCGTCACTCATCCTGTGAGTGGACACACCACCAGAATGACAGTATTGGGCAGCGCCACTCATCCTGTGAGTGGACACACCACCAGAATGACAGTATTGGGCAGCGTCACTCATCCTGTGAGTGGACACACCGCCATAGTGACAGTTTTGGGCAGCGCCACTCATCCTGTGAGTGGACACACCGCCATAGTGACATTATTGGGCAGCGTCACTCATCCTGTGAGTGGACACACCACCAGAATGACAGTATTGGGCAGCGCCACTCATCCTGTGAGTGAACACACCGCCATAGTGACAGTATTGGGCAGCGTCACTCATCCTGTGAGTGGACACACCACCATAGTGACAGTATTGGGCAGCGTCACTCATCCTGTGAGTGGACACACCACCATAGTGACAGTATTGGACAGCATCCAATTGTTCATCCCGTCACTTGTATCTGTGAGCCCCTTGAGGAACCTATGGTAGACGGTAGACGTAGTAGACGGTAGACGTAGTATACGGTAGACGTAGTAGACGGTAGCAGCAGCCTAAGCTACCCCTGTCCCTTTGGCATGCACTTTATCTCAATAAACATAGTTGATCTTGAACCAACACACGATAACTGAACAGTTCACCGGTTTCCCGGCAGGTGGCAGGGCGGCGGAGGCGTGTCCACTCCTGAGTGAACACTTTGGTCTCTCTGAGAGGGCAGAGTGCACCCATGACGTCATCACTGCACCTTCCTCCACTGACGTCACCGCTGCACCTTCCTCCACTGACGTCATGGCTACACCTTCTTCAACTGACGTCATCGCTACATCCTTCAAACCTGACATCATCGATACACCTGCCACCCCCCCCCCTGATTGACGTCATTGCTGCACCTTCCACAACTGACGTCACCGCTGCACCTTCCTCCACTGACGTCATTGCTGCACCTTCCACAACTGACGTCACCAGTACACTTACCCTGACGTCAGTCCGGGTAATATATATATATATATATATATATATATATATATATATATATATATATATATATATATATGTATATATATATATATATATATATATATATATATATATATATATATATATATATATATATAGCCATGAAAATAGTTTTAATGAATAGTAGAAAACTATAAATAAAATAGTAGTTTTACGCATGAAAATAGTGAAAATAACAGTCTGCCATTCCTGGATGTACTAATAACAAAAACAGGAACCTCTTTAAGCACCAGCGTATATACTAAACCTACAAACATAGGATTATGCCTGAACGGTAGGAGTGAGTGCCCCCAAAGATACAAAGCCAGTGTTCTCATCGCTTATATTCCTCGAGCTCTTTCCCACTGCTCTGAATGGAGCAACGTGAGTAGAGAGTTTGAAAGAATAACTCAGGTGTTGGTGAACAACGGATATAGGAACACAGAAATAAACACTACTATAGGACGACACAGGGACCGATGGTACATATATAGAACAGAAACTACAACACCTCCAATAAAATTGTACTATAAATCCACCATGCATAGTGAACACAAAAAAAGAAAAACGAATAATGAAAGAAGTAATCTGTAGAGGAGTTAACAGAACAACTAACCAAAACGTAGACCTAATCATATTCTATACAACAAAACAGACTACCGACTTCCTTATTAAAAACAGCCCGAAGCCGACGGAGAACCCTTTACAGCAGTCAGACGTGGTGTACATGTACACTCGCCCCCACGAAGGATGTAGCCTTCGATCTAAGTACATAGGTATGACGTCGACCCAGCTGACGAGGCGTTTGACCTATCATCTTCAATCCGGTGCCCCCAGGAATCACATGAGACAAGCCCATGACATCACCCTAACAAGAGAAATGCTGAATAAAAACACTTGTATAATAGACAGAACCCAAGATGTAAGAAGATTACAAATTCTTGAAGCAATCCACAGAAGAATAGAACAACCTACCATTAATACCCAAATTAGGGAACTATTAGGGAACTACCCACCATGAGAGTAAGAACAAGACCGGAACATGAAGATGCCAACACAGAAGACACAGCTCAACATACTAGGCCTACTACACCTGACTAATCTTTGTATTTGCTTCGTCCCCTATTTTCGCCTTTTTTTCTTTTACCCCTTACCTTTTTCCTTTATTCTTGTCCCATTTGTATAGATTTATAGTATAATTATTTGTATCTTGTCCCACCTGTCTTCACCTGACCCCGTACTGGTGTAAATCTAACGCGTCTTATATACAGTAAACACGGGAGACATCTCCCGTCACGCAGGTTGCAGTTGCACCTCCACAGATCTCCAGTATCAGCTCTTGATACTGGTAATGGCTCAAAAGGGCCACCACTTACGGGCTTAACCATGCCACCTTTTCGGTGGCTTAAACTTCATCAATCAATCAATCTATACAGTATACAGCACCGCTCCTGTACCAGGTAAGTCCACTACGGGCTACCACAACCATTTCTATCCAGGCCGTGATTCGAAGTGAGGATTCGCGATTGTGAGTAGAGAATGAAGCCAACTATATTACCGAGACCCTCTCTAAAGCATCCCATATGCGCACGATTGCGGAATGTTACTCAGCCGCACTCATTAACCACACTCACGTTACTCATGAACTACCAATACTCACAAGCACTAAAATAAAAATTTTTTTTAATTTATTCATTCATTAAAGAAAAAGCTAATTTGAAGTGTATAAAAGCCATCACAGGCATTATGAACATGTTGCCAGCTCTCCGGGGAATTATATCGTAATGACTTAATTATTGCCAGTGAATAGCTGTCATTTATAATTTTGTTAATACATAAAAAAGGTCTCACGGCGCAGTTACGGATTTGAATTTTTCATTGGCATCTGGATTTCTAAAGCTGTGTTGCCACTAGCTTTTATCTAGCCTTTAGGTGTAATTTTAAGGTGGGGGTATAAAGGTATTGTGTGTGTGTGTGTGTGTATATATGTGTGTGTGTGTGTGTGTCTGTGTGTGTATGTGTATGTGTGTGTGTGTGTGTGTGTGTGTGTGTGTGTGTGTGTGTGTGTGTGTGTGTGTGTGTGTGTGTGTGTGTGTGTGTATGTGTGTGTGTGTGTGTGTGTGTGTGTGTGTGCGTGTGTGTGTATGTGTGTGTGTGTGTGTGTGTGTGTGTGTGTGTGTGTGTGTGTGTGTGTGTGTGTGTGTGTGTGTGTATGTGTGTGTGTATTTACTATCTGTATTTAATATCTGTATCTGCAGAATCGTGCTATTAGCTCTTGGACCCCGCCTTTCTAACCAATTTTTAATTTTCCTTCACTCCCATTACTCACTATTTGAACAATGAGGGTGATTGTGTATATTAAAGCTTGCGATGAAGTTTCTCCCACGTATGACCCCTGAAGAGGCACTTCCTCCCACGGATGATCTCTGAAGAGGCACTTCCTCCCACGTATGACCCCTAAAGAGGCACTTCCTCCCACGTATGACCCCAGAAGAGGCACTTCCTCCTACGTATGACCCCCCTAAAGAGGCACTTCCTCCCACGTATGACCCCTGAAGAGGCACTTCCTCCCACGTATGACCCCAGAAGAGGCACTTCCTCCCACGTATGACCCCCGAAAGAGGCACTTTCTCCCACGTATGACCCCAGAAGAGGCACTTCCTCCCACGTCCGACCCCTCCTAAGGTGAGTGAATACTGTACACTCAGTGATGGTGACGAGTGGCACTCGTTACGAGCACATACACTCTGGTTAACACTATATATATAATTAATATAACAGGAGCACTGATGTTGCAAATAAATAATTTACTCAGGCATAATTATATTCAAATTTTCACTTTGTTCTTTACCGAACTCATAATAATCTGAGAGGTAATTGAAATACACAAAGTCTAAACAAAATTACTCTCTCTGCACTGTTCACTGGTTAGTATAATTGACTATCACTACTGCCTAAATGCAGAAATTAAATGAAATATATATAGCTAGGAAACTTTGGTAAAGTCCTTCAGGTGTGTAGTCAGTAATGGACACCTGTAGCTCCTACAGGTGTGTAATCAGTCACCTGTAGCTCCTACAGGTGTCCAGACAGTGTCACCGAGGATGTCCTCAACGTTACAGTAAAGTCACTCGCTTCCGACATTTGTGTGTTTATTTTCGTAACAAAATCAAGAGAGAAATCCCTGAGGACCGGAGCCCTGTTCTCGCGCTTCAGGAGCACTGAGTGGTTATTGGAAACAACAGCAGCGGCCGACGTGGAAGCTGCCAGATTATATACTCTCTGACCTCTCATGCTGACCAGAGATGCTGTAATATATATATATGTATATATATATATATATATATATATATATATATATATATATATATATATATATATATATATATATATATATACATATATATATATATATATATATATATATATATATATATATATATAATTATATATATGATGTATATTAAAGGTTACAAGATATACATTGGTTGATACAAAGAGTGCTTAAAGGTTATGGATCTCTTGAAGCTCCTCCGCTTCAGGACGGGAACCGAGGATGCAGCAGGCTCTGGATCGCCACACTGAGGCGCTGAAACAAAAAACTGGCAGCTCTTGGGTACCTGGTGACGTCAATGAGCTTGGAGCCCAATTCCTTGAGAAATCCCAAGGCACTCTTGGCCCAGGGGAACATATAGGGGCTGAGAGGTATATATATATATATATATATATATATATATATATATATATATATATATATATATATATATATATATATATATATTATTAAATATGACCGAAAAAGTAAGATCAATAATTCTAACACGAATTTTCTCAATCTTTCGTACATTTCTTTTCACTGTTGGTGGTAATTGAAAAATCAATTCTCCAAAATTCATTTTTATTTCTAGTCTGACGCGACACTTGAGCGCGTTTCGTAAAACTTATTACATTTTTAAAGACTTTAGTTACACATACACAACTGAATAGAACTTACGCATCTCCGATTTGTTTATATCTACATTTGAGTGAGGTGGATGGGGTGAGGTGGTATTTAATAGGGTATTAAATTTATCAACACAAGACAGAACACGAAACAATGGGTATTGAATAGAAGTGATTGTAGAAAGCCTATTGGTCCATATTTCTTGATGCTCCTATATTGGAGCGGAGTCTTGAGGTGGGTAGAATATAGTTGTGCATTAATTGGCTGTTGATTGCTGGTGTTGACTTTTTGATGTGTAGTGCCTCGCAAACGTCAAGCCGTCTGCTATCGCTGTATCTATCGATGATTTCTGTGTTGTTTACTAGGATTTCTCTGGCGATGGTTTGGTTGTGGGAAGAGATTATATGTTCCTTAATGGAGCCCTGTTGCTCATGCATCGTTAAACGCCTAGAAAGAGATGTTGTTGTCTTGCCTATATACTGGGTTTTTTGGAGCTTACAATCCCCAAGAGGGCATTTGAAGGCATAGACGACGTTGGTCTCTTTTAAAGCGTTCTGCTTTGTGTCTGGAGAGTTTCTCATGAGTAGGCTGGCCGTTTTTCTGGTTTTATAGTAAATCGTCAGTTGTATCCTCTGATTTTTGTCTGTAGGGATAACGTTTCTATTAACAATATCTTTCAGGACCCTTTCCTCCGTTTTATGAGCTGTGGAAAAGAAGTTCCTGTAAAATAGTCTAATAGGGGGTATAGGTGTTGTGTTAGTTGTCTCTTCAGAGGTTGCATGGCGTTTCACTTTCCTTCTTATGATGTCTTCGACGAAACCATTGGAGAAGCCGTTGTTGACTAGGACCTGCCTTACCCTACAGAGTTCTTCGTCGACTTGCTTCCATTTTGAGCTGTGGCTGAGAGCACGGTCGACATATGCGTTAACAACACTCCTCTTGTACCTGTCTGGGCAGTCGCTGTTGGCATTTAGGCACATTCCTATGTTCGTTTCCTTAGTGTAGACTGCAGTGTGGAAACCTCCGCTCTTTTCCATGACTGTTACATCTAGAAAGGGCAGCTTCCCATCCTTTTCCATCTCGTAAGTGAAACGCAGCACGGAACTCTGCTCAAACGCCTCCTTCAGCTCCTGCAGATGTCTGACATCTGGTACCTGTGTAAAAATGTCGTCAACATACCTGCAGTATATGGCCGGTTTCAAGTTCATGTCGACTAAGACTTTTTGCTCGATGGTACCCATGTAGAAGTTTGCAAACAGGACACCTAGGGGAGAACCCATAGCGACCCCATCTACTTGCTTATACATGTGCCCATCCGGGCTCAAGAAGGGTGCCTCTTTAGTACAAGCTTGGAGTAGTTTCCTTAGAATATTTTCTGGTATGTCAAGAGGAGTACAGGATGGATCACGATACACTCTGTCGGCTATCATCCCGATTGTCTCGTCCACAGGTACGTTGGTGAACAGTGATTCTACGTCCTCGTTGGACGTAGAATCACAACTAGGTGAGTACACACACACAAAATAGCTATAATACCTGACTCGCTATTTTAACACAAATGAAATTCCACATTTTTTCCGACCGACAAAAAACCAAATTCGAAGCGAAGCTCTTAAATACTATCTGTTAATTCTTCAATATTTGCAGCTCTAGCTGGAGGGCCTCCCTCCGTCCCCGGCTGTTGGGGGGGGGGGGCAGCTGACAGTGACGGGGCGTGTAGACAGTCTCGGAGTAGACAGACAGACAGAGACTGAGAGCAGGAAGAGACTGGGAGTAGAATAAGAATGGGAGAGACACAGACTGCATAATTCTAAGCCTGGAGAACTAGCAGCCTGTAGCACAGGCAGCCTGTAGCACTGGCAGCCTGTAGCACTGGCAGCCTGTAGCACTGGCAGCCTGTAGCACTGGCAGCCTGTAGCACTGGCAGCCTGTAGCTCTGGCAGCCTGTAGCACTGGCAGCCTGTAGCTCTGGCAGCCTGTAGCACTGGCAGCCTGTAGCTCTGGCAGCCTGTAGCACTGGCAGCCTGTAGCTCTGGCAGCCTGTAGCACTGGCAGCCTGTAGCTCTGGCAGCCTGTAGCACTGGCAGCCTGTAGCTCTGGCAGCCTGTAGCACTGGCAGCCTGTAGCTCTGGCAGCCTGTAGCACTGGCAGCCTGTAGCTCTGCCAGCCTGTAGCTTTGCCAACCTGTAGCTCTGCCAGCCTGTAGCACTGGCAGCCTGTAGCTCTGCCAGCCTGTAGCTTTGCCAGCCTGTAGCTCTGCTAGCCTGTAGCACTGGCAGCCTGTAGGTCTGCCAGCCTGTAGCTCTGCCAGCCTGTAGCACTGGCAGCCTGTAGCTCTGCCAGCCTGTAGCTCTGCCAGCCTGTAGCTCTGCCAGCCTGTAGCACTGGCAGCCTGTAGCTCTGCCAGCCTGTAGCTTTGCCAGCCTGTAGCTCTGCCAGCCTGTAGCACTGGCAGCCTGTAGGTCTGCCAGCCTGTAGCTCTGCCAGCCTGTAGCTCTGCCAGCCTGTAGCTCTGCCAGCCTGTAGCACTGGCAGCCTGTAGGTCTGCCAGCCTGTAGCTCTGCCAGCCTGTAGCTCTGCCAGCCTGTAGCTCTGCCAGCCTGTAGCACTGGCAGCCTGTAGGTCTGCCAGCCTGTAGCTCTGCCAGCCTGTAGCTCTGCCAGCCTGTAGCTCTGCCAGCCTGTAGCACTGGCAGTATGCAAATTCGCCAACGTGAAATATTGACATTGGCAGCTCGTATAATTGGGAGCCTGTAGGACGCATGCAGTGCCGGCCACCAGTACCACAACAGTTATCCACAACAGTGATCCACAGCAGTGATCTACAACAGTGATCTTCAACAGTGATCCACAGCAGTGATCCACAACAGTGATCCACAACAGTGATCCACAACAGTGACCCACAACAGTGACCCACAACAGTGATCCATAACAATGATAAACAGAAGTGATCCACAGCAGTGATCCACAACAGTGACCCACAACAGTGATCCACAACAGTGACCTACAACAATGATAAACAGAAGTGATCCACAGCAGTGATCCACAGCAGTGATCCACAACAGTGATTCACAGCAGTGATCCACAACAGTAACCCACAACAGTGATCCACAACAGTGATCCGCAGCAGTGAACCACACCAGTGACCCACAATAGTGATCCACAGCAGGATACCACAGCAGTGATCTACAACAGTGATCCACAACAGTGACCCACAACAGTGACCCACAACAGTGATCTACAACTATGATCCACAACAGTGAACCACACCAGTGAACCACACCAGTGAACCACAACAGTGATCCATAAAAGTGATTCACAACAGTGATCCACACCATTGAACCACACCAGTGAACCACAACAGTGATCCACAACAGTGACCCACACCAATAACCCACAACAGTGATCCACAACAGTAATCCACAACAGTGAACCACAACAGTGAACCACACCAGTGATCCACAACAGTAATCCACAACAGTGAACCACAACAGTGAACCACACCAGTGAACCACACCAGTATACCACAACAGTGAACCACACCAGTGATCCACAACAGTGAACCACACCAGTATACCACAACAGTGAACCACAGCAGTGAACCACAACAGTGATCCTCAACAGTTCAACAGTCATCAAACAGACCTGCAACAGAGGTGCCGGGGGCCTGGAGATGTTGTCAAGATGACAGGTGATTGAAACACGCCATCTGGCAGGTGTTTGGTAAACATGTGTCCCGCCCGGTGTTGTTAGGGCGATCGAAGAGTTTAGGATGTTCTTAATCCTCTGCCGTACAGTAACGCTTTTCAAGCCGATTAGTCATACCGATTAGATCTCTAATCGTGGTGATATGTCGCCCTGGGTACTTAGGGGAAAGGAGTTATTAAGTGACTTCTATGTATTGGGCTTAATTTTTATTTCTCTGTTCACTCGGTACAAAAAGATGCACCAATTTACACCTATTTCTCTCTCTCTCTCTCTCTCTCGGCTCCTCTTCTCTTCCTCCTTCTCCTCCTCTCTCTTCTCCTCCTCCCTCTTCCGGCTGCCCCACATTGAGCAGCTCAGATATGGGTTGGTACATTATTGCTGGTACTACTCACGGTGATGTACCAAACATGTCGTAGAGTGTACCCCCACGCTCGTCATATCTTGCTGGCTGTAATAACATTATCCACACACACACACACACACACACACACACACACACACACACACACACACACACACACACACACACACACACACACACACACACATTATATATATATATATATATATATATATATATATATATATATATATATATATATATATATATATATATATATATATATAGATATGGTTAATACCATATATATATATATATATATATATATATATATATATATATATATATATATATATATATATATATATATATATATATATATATAGATAGATAGATAGATATAAGCGGTTGCAAGGCACAGTTCGCGGGAGGAAGCCTGCTATATGAAGGCAAACTGGTACCAGAGATGAGGGTCAAGAGATACGACGAAACTCAAAAAAAATTATGCTTCGCAAAAGTGGTATAATTTCAAAGAATAATACTGGAAAAGAAGAAATTAGAAAGACATGACCACCACCTAAAATATTCTCAGTGTAATCAAGAGTGGAATGAGAACAATTTCTCACAAGTGGGACGAGGACTCAAGAACACAGGTAGCAACTAATTTCCAGAATGAGCCACAGAAACAGTGAATAATACTGTCTCAGTCAAATTATGAAATATACGGTAATGGGCTGGAGGCCGACCACATACTTCGAAGGATTAAATAACAAACCCAAATGATCCGGAAACCTTCACTTCCTTCGGAAAAAAATACGCTCCAAGGTGGAAACCAAGAGCTAAAGCTCAATCCCTCGTAAATCCAGATAAGTAAGCACACATAAGAACTCCGACGTCCTCCTGCTCTTTATCATATATTCGTTACACCTTCTCTTCGTAAGCTCCAATCATCATCATTCTCCTCAAGGTTCATGGATTATTGACCAGAGGTTACCTGGTGTGCCGCTAATGACATACCTGCTTCTCTATGTTAGCTCTCAGCTGCCCGCACTCTTCACATCAACACAGTAAGTGCACAGTTGAACTGTATGTTATGTTATGCTCGCAATTACCAGCCTTTCTCTGGCTGAAAACTGAGTGAATCTTAGGGAGGCGGACAGAATAATATTTGTGGGGTAGTAAGGGCATTTGATTCATGTTAATACCATATTATATATATATATATATATATATATATATATATATATATATATATATATATATATATATATATATATATATATATATATATATATATATATATATATATATATATGTGTATATCACGAAAATAAACACGTGATTAAGAATGTGACAATGTCAGACCACGGAGGAAAATGAAACAATGAAATGAAAATGAAAATGAATTTGCCTTCTGAAGATGTATTTAATATACGAAAGTACTTAAGGAAATTCCTGTTTCATTTTCCTCCGTGGTCTGACATTGTCATATATATATATATATATATATATATATATATATATATATATATATATATATATATATATATATATATATATATATTTATATATATATATATATATATATATATATATATATATATATATATATGTCGTACCTAATAGCCAGAACGCACTACTCAGCCTACTATTCAAGGCCCGATTTGCCTAATAAGCCAAGTTTTCATGAATTAATGTTTTTTCGTCTACCTAACCTACCTAACCTAACCTAACCTAGCTTTTTTTGGCTACCTAACCTAACCTTACCTATAAATATAGGTTAGGTTAGGTTAGGTAGGGTTGGTTAGGTTCGGTCATATATCTACGTTAATTTTAACTCCAATAAAAAAAATTGACCTCATACATAGAGAAAAGGGTTGCTTTATCATTTCATAAGAAAAAAATTATAGTAAATATATTAATTCAGGAAAACTTGGCTTATTAGGCAAATCAGGCCTTGAATAGTAGGCTGAGAAGTGAGTTCTGGCTACTAGGTACGACATATATATATATATATATATGTCGTACCTAGTAGCCAGAACGCACTTCTCGGCCTACTATGCAAGACCCGATTTGCCTAATAAGGCAAGTTTTCCTGAAATAATATATTTGCTCTAATTTTTTTCTTATGAAATGATAAAACTACCCATTTCATTATGTATGAGGTCAATTTTTTTTATTGGAGTTAAAATTAACGTAGATATATGACCGAACCTAACCAGCCCTACCTAACCTAACCTAATCTATCTTTATAGGTTAGGTTTGGTTAGGTAGCCGAAAAAGTTAGGTTAGGTTTGGTTAGGTAGGTTAGGTAGCCGAAAAACAATTAATTCATGAAAACTTGGCTTATTAGGCAAATCGGGCCTTGCATAGTAGGCTGAGAAGTGCGTTCTGGCTACTAGGTACGACATATATATATATATATATATATATATATATATATATATATATATATATATATATATATATATATATATATATATATATATATATATGCACACAATTTCCCTACGAATATGAGGTTACAACTACCTAGTATATCATCGTTGAGTCATAGAGTCATAATAAGAAAAAAGCTGAGCCCAGCGCTTAAATTCCGAGACAAAAGTGACGGGTCACGTTCGGCATTTTTTGTCTGCTATTCAATGCAGATTAGGTACCGGGAGTTTCAAGTGAATGAGCACTCGCCGGGGTATAACTCCAGAGACCTGGGCACTGCCGGGTACGAGACGCGGGGAAAAGATTCTAGGACAGTATCGTCTTCAACTTGTGAATTATAGAGGCAGAGTTTGCGGCGGTTACAAAATTATACTATTCATGCGCACGCCTGCCGTTTATTGTGTGGGCGCTCGGGGCTCTCCCTTGACCGCCAGCACCTGTCCATTGTCAGGGAGAGAACAATGCATCCCCTACCCCTTGCCGCCGCCCCTTACACACCCGCCCTCACGACACCCACACACGCCCCCGTCACAACATCTACACACGCCCCCGTCACGCATTCACCCTTGTAATATCCACACACACACACACACACACCCGCCCTCACACCATCCACACACACACACACTCGCCCTGACAACTTCCACACACACACACCCGCCCTAAATAGGTACCTGGGAGTTAGTCAGCTGTCACGGGGTGCTTCCTGGGATGGGTGTGTGGTGTGGGGAAAAAAATAGTAATAGTAAAAACAGTTGCTTGACAGTTGACAGGCGGGCCGAAAGAGCAGAGCTCTACCCCCGCAAGCACAACTAGGTGAAAACCACTAGGTGAACTAGGTGAAAACAACATCCACACTCACACACACACACACCCGCCCTCGCGACACCCACACACACACACACACCAGCCCTTACGACACCCACACACACACACCCGCCCTCACGACACCCACACACACACACACACACACACACCCTCACGACACCCACACACACACACACCCGCCTTCACGACACACACACACACACACACACACCCATCCTCACAACATCCACACACACACACCCACCCTCACAACATCCACACACACACACTCGCCCTCACGACACACACACACACACCCACCCTCACAACATCCACACACACATACACCCACCCTTACAACATCCACACACACACACACCCACCCTTACAACATCCACACACACACACACACACCCTCACAACATCCACACACACACACACCCACCCTTACAACATCCACACACACACACACCCACCCTTACAACATCCACACACACACACACACACCCTCACAACATCCACACACACACACACACACCCTCACAACATCCACACACACACACACACACCCTCACAACATCCACACACACACACACCCACCCTTACAACATCCACACACACACACACCCACCCTTACAACATCCACACACACACACACACACCCTCACAACATCCACACACACACACACACACCCTCACAACATCCACACACACACACACACACCCTCACAACATCCACACACACACACACACACCCTCACAACATCCACACTCACACAAACACCCGGCCCCGTCAAACACACACACACCGGCAATGCAGGGTGCCAGGCGGCTCACTATATCCGTCCGCTTTCAATCACAACCTCTGACACCGGCCAAAGATAAACAGGGAGGAAGGCGGAAGCAGTGACTCGGGATGTTGGAGCATGAGCATGGATGTGGAGAGTCACAGGTGGGGGGGGGGGGGTCATCCACCCCGTCCTCCTCAGGCTTCCCAATGTCAAGAAAACAATTTAATTTAAAGTGTCCTCTCCTAACCTACCAGAGGACCCAAAACAGAAAACGGGATAGTACCGTAGCTTTCGCTAGCTGCTTCCATTTTCTAGTTCGACAATTTTTGGTGCCTGACAGCTGGGTGGACAGCGCTTCGGATTCGTAGTCCCGAGGTTCCGGATTCGATCCCCGGTGGAGGCGGAGACAAATGGCCAAAATGTCTCTTTCACCCTGATGCCCCTGTTACCTAACAGTAAATAGGTACCTAGGAGTTAGACAGTGGCTACGGGCTGCTTCCTGTGGGTGGGGGCCTGGTCGAGGACCGGGCCGCGGGGACACTAAGCCCCGAAATCATCTCAAGATAACCTCAAGACAGGTAACGCTTACTGTTCATCAGCAGGAAGAGTGGCGGTGCTGAGCGGTTACCACCAAGGACGCCTCTGGTCCCCGGAATATCATTATACAACAGAAACGAGAAATGTCAGGAAAGACCATCGCATTTTACTTTTATCCTGACCCGTCGAGCTCCTTATCCTGACCCCTATATTATATATATATATATATATATATATATATATATATATATATATATATATATATATATATATATATATCAAATATATATATATATATATATATATATATATATATATATATATATATATCAAATATATATATATATATATATATATATATATATATATATATATATATCAAATATATATATATATATATATATATATATATATATCAAATATATATATATATATATATATATATAAATACTCCGAAATATATATATATATATATATATATATATATGTATGTCGTACCTAGTAGCCAGAACTCACTTCTCAGCCTACTATTCAAGGCCCGATTTGCCTAATAAGCCAAGTTTTCCTGAAATAATATATTTTCTCTAATTTTTTTCTTATGAAATGATAAAGCTACCCATTTCATTATGTATGAGGTCAATTTTTTTTTATTGGAGTTAAAATTAACGTAGATATATGACCGAACCTAACCAACCCTACCTAACCTAACCTAACCTATATTTATAGGTAAGGATAGGTTAGGTAGCCAAAAAAAGCTAGGTTAGGTTAGGTTAGGTAGGTTAGGTAGACGAAAAAACATTAATTCATGAAAACTTGGCTTATTAGGCAAATCGGGCCTTGAATAGTAGGCTGAGAATTGCGTTCTGGCTATTAGGTACGACATATATATATATATATATATATATATATATATATATATATATATATATATATATATATATATATATATATATATATATATATATATATATATATATATATATATATATGGATAGTCTAATGGCTTGGCGCTTTCGCCTGATAGTTCCCCCTCCCTTCTTTTGATCCCAAATCACCGGCAGTCGAAACTTTCCTATCTCGGCTAATTGGATTCATCCCCATATATGCAAGAAAGCTCAATGGTTTTTAGTTGTTGCTCTGTAGCTCAACATTGCATTCCTCTATCACACTTCCGTCATAATTCTTCCATTGCATGATGATGGTCGACGATACCCCTCTGTCCTCTTGACTTGACTTCCACTTGAAATATTCACCCAAACACCAGTGCGCAGTAATAACTGGCTAATACTTTCCGTGCTGGTATTCTCTCAGTGTCCCCGGGGTCGAGGGCCAGGCCTGGCTAGGTCGGGGGGTCTCCTGCACTTGCTGGCGTTTCCTCGCTGACACGTTATGCTTAGAAGTTCACTATTGTGGCCGCTGCTTCACTGTCGCTGTCGAGCACTTCAGTATTATGGCTTCACCTCAAGGCTAAAACAACCAGCTTGTTGGGGCCAAAAATAAAGTTGGCGGTGGAGTCACGATATTAAATAACTCTACCGTGCATTAAAGGTCCATCTGATACTGTCAATTTCGAATAAATATTTATAGAAACAAAAGCTAGAGCACGTTACCAACACGCACAGGCTGGTTGCTCAACCAGTCGTCACTCATCAACCAGAACACCACATGTGGAGTGACTGTGGAGTGACAGTCACAACATAATATTTGGCTATTGTAATTTACAGTTGTAAAGAGTCCAGTCACACCCCTTAACTCTCCTATCTTCAACCTTCCCTTCCCACTCTCCCCGTTCTACAACTTTCCCCCCGCGGCTCTCGCCCTCCTCTTCCACCTTTCCCCGCTTCCGCAGCCCTCTCCTCCCACCCCCACCTGCCTGACCTTTCCCACATCACAGTGCCGTTGTGGCGGACCATAACAAGATCCATTGTGTATCGCTAACTTTATAAAATAGTTATAAAGGCCGCGCTGGTGTTCGATCCTTGTGGGAGGGCGCCGCCGCCCGTCCCCCGCCGCCCACCACCGGCACCCGCCGCCCGCCGCCCACCACCGGCACCCGCCGCCCGCCACCCACCACCGGCACCCGCCGCCCGCCACCCACCACCGGCACCCGCCGCCCGCCGCCCGCCGCCCGCCACAGGGAAACACTGACGCCGGTTCCTGCAATATTAAAACCTTCCACCGTCCGCAATTAAAATCATGTGACGTAGATTTCTGATACGTGTACTTCACCTAGTTGTGCTTGCGGGGGTTGAGCTCTGGCTCTTTGGTTCCGCCTCTCAATTGTCAATCAACTGGTGTACTGATTCCTGAGCCTACTGGGCTCTACTCACCATCCACAGCATTACCATCAGAGCCATCACTATACTCACCATCCACAGTATATTCTACACACTCTCCACTTTACCCACTCCTGTTTATATCCACCCAGACTCATTCATGTATATATGTGTGTAACCTACGAGGCAAGGGGCCTCGTAGCCTGGTGGATAGCGCGCAGGATTCGTAATTCTGTGGCGCGGGTTCGATTCCCGCACGAGGCAGAAGCAAATGGGCAAAGTTTCTTTCACCCTAAATGCCCCTGTTACCTAGCAGTAAATAGGTACCTGGGAGTTAGTCAGCTGTCACGGGCTGCTTCCTGGGGGTGGAGGCCTGGTCGAGGACCGGGCCGCGGGGACACTAAAGCCCCGAAATCATCTCAAGATAACCTTTAATAAACAATCAACTGAAAATATCTTCGTTCTGGGAAGATTTTCATCTCGATGCGTTCAGTCGTACGTGATGCAATAGTCACCTGAGAACACGTGCCAAACACAGGCACGTGTTTTGTTGTATTATTTCGTTTTGTTTTGAACTCTCTCAATATATATATATATATATATATATATATATATATATATATATATATATATATATATATATACAACAGCATATAAAAACATATTTCCGTAGTTGTGTGTGGTGTGCAGGTGTGTATCGGCGAGTGTACACACACCTGCCTGACACCTGTTCATGTCATTGTGTCAGCTCCCACCTGCTACCCTCCCGCTCCTGCTGAAGCCTCTGTATGGATGAACGTACACCCACGTTCAAGGAGACCATAACATGATCGTATGTTTGTGTATATATACACTGATATATATATATATATATATATATATATATATATATATATATATATATATATATATATATATATATATATATATATACAGTCATACAGGGCTATATGATCAGTAGTGTGTACTGGCAAGCTCTGAGGTGCATTACAAGGAAATCTTCAAGGATACCAGAGTGAATAAAGTAATTGCAAAGCTCCAGGTACCTCATGCCAACGGGTCTGAAAGGTCTAATAACTGGGCATTCGGTGATGTAGTGCGGGAGATCATGCCGTAGTTCCTGCTCACAGAGTTTGCACCTGGAGTGCTCAGGATTGGGAGATACGTCACCTGTAGCCACCTGCCACAGGTAACGGTAACCCAACCTGATCCTTGCAACCACTGTGTCGCACAGTCTGAAACACGAGGCTCTAGTCAACACAAACCTATGGAATCAAAAACTAAATGAAAAATCTGTCTTTTTCACTGAGATAGAAGTAAAAAATTTATAAAATAAAATGAAAAAGAAATAGCCTATTACGCGTGTTTCATTTTCGAGGCAGGAATGGTATAGAATGACCGCGAAAAATTTATTTCTGACGCCACCTGGAAAATTTGCAGTGGAACCATTCTCAGGCCAACATGTGTCCGCTGGGGCAGGTGTGGTGCTTGCTGGGGCAGGTGTGGTGGTAGGTATGCTTGCTGGGGCAGGTGTGGTGCTTGCTGGGGCAGGTGAGGTGGTTGGTATGCTTGCTGGGGCAGGTGTGGTGGTAGGCATGCTTGCTGGGGCAGGTGTGGTGGTAGGTATGCTTGCTGGGGCAGGTGTGGTGGTAGGCATGCTTGCTGGGGCAAGCATGCCTACCTACCTACTGAGGCAGAAATCACAATAGCGTGATGCATCAAATGAACCAATCCACAAGGGCTGTGATGAGGGTTCGAACCTACGACCGAGAGCATTCCAGTCGTAGCTCAGTCGATAAAGGCAGCGTCAGGGATGCTCTCGGACGTAGGTTCGAATCCTCGTCACGGCCCTTGTTGATTTGTTCATTCTTCTCTCTTCTCTCCCCATTCATCACCCGGCACGGTCTGAAGCCTTAATTACGGAACACACAAAACATCCTGAAAACATATCTGAAAATTATTTAACTAACAAAAAAAAATACGTATACAACTAAATACTATATATGTGAAAACTTCCACAATTTCAATTATTTAAAAACATGTATTAAAAACAGCCGCGTCTATTTTATTTCGCTACATAAAAAATGTATATTAATAATGAAGTGCTTTTTCCCAAAACGAATTACCTGATAACGGGGAAATATTCTCATTAACGTAGCAAAATACTGATTGTTTTACCCTTTACGTTATGTGCTCCAAACACCTCAACAACACTCTGCAACAACAGTGATTTTTTGTAATTATTAACAACAAATATATCGCTATTTATATGTCCCAAGGTTGGTCATGAAGACCTGGCAGGGTGATGGAGCCCCTAGCAGGGTGATGGGGCCCCTGGCAGGGTGATGGGGCCCCTGGCAGGGTGATGGGGCCCCTAGTAGGGTGATGGGGCCCCTGGCAGGGTGATGGGGCCCCTGGCAGGGTGATGGGGCCCCTGGCAGGGTGATGGGGCCCCTGGCAGGGTGATGGGGCCCCTGGCAGGGTGATGGGGCCCCTGGCAGGGTGATGGGGCCCCTGGCAGGGTGATGGGGCCCCTGGCAGGGTGATGGGGCCCCTGGCAGGGTGATGGGGCCCCTGGCAGGGTGATGGGGCCCCTGGCAGGGTGATGGGGCCCCTGGCAGGGTGATGGGGCCCTGGTAGGGTGATGGGGCCCTGGTTCCACCACCCAGAGATCCACCACCCAGGGTTCCACCACCCAGGGTTCCACCAGCTGGCCCACCACTCAGGGTTCCACCACCCAGGGTTCCACCACCCAAGGTTCCACCACCCAAGGTTCCACCTCCCAGGGTTCCACCACCCAGAGATCCACCACCCAGGGTTCCACCACCCAGGGTTCCACCACTCAGGGTTCCACCACCCAGGGTTCCACCTCCCAGGGTTCCACCACCCAGAGATCCACCACCCAGGGTTCCACCACCCAGGGTTCCACCACCCAGGGTTCCACCACTCAGGGTTCCACCACTCAGGGTTCCACCACCCAGGGTTCCACCACCCAGAGATCCACCAGCTGGCCCACCACCCAGGGTTCCACCACTCAGGGTTCCACCACCCAAGGTTCCACCACCCAGAGATCCACCACCCAGGGTTCCACCACCCAGAGATCCACCACCCAGAGATCCACCACCCAGAGATCCACCACCCAGAGATCCACCACCCAGAGATCCACCACCCAGAGATCCACCACCCAGGGTTCCACTACTCAGGGTTCCACCACCACCAATTCCATCACGTACAAATTTGTGTCATTCAGATATTTTCCCGTCTCCATAATAGTGATAAAAACGATGCCGTAATTAATAAACAAAAATGATAAGCCTATGACGGATGACAGATGTTAATTTCCAGTGATTTAATGCAGATGTGATTATGTTGTCCTTCAGCGAGCCCCTGTTATGTGACGCTAACATTTATTGTTCATTAAATACCGAAGAGCTTGTTAGTAACAAAATAGGTAGAGCTTAAATGAACATCTTTAGCATATATATATATATATATATATATATATATATATATATATATATATATATATATATATATATATATATATATATATGCGAACAAGCCTGAATGGTCCCCAGGACAATATGCAACTGAAAACTCACACCCCAGAAGTGACTCGAACCCATACTCCCAGGAGCCACGCAACTGGTATGTACAAGACGCCTTAATCCACTTGACCATCACGACCGGACAAAATGAGGTGATAGCCGAGGCTATTTGAACCACCCCACCGCCGGCACTCGGATAGTAATCTTGGGCATAGCATTTTACCAAATCACCTCATTCTTTGGGGCACACGTGAGGAACACAAATGCGAACACAAATTGTTCGCATTTGTGTTCCTCACGTGTGCCCCAAAGAATGAGGTGATTTGGTAAAATGCTATGCCCAAGATTACTATCCGAGTGCCGGCGGTGGGGTGGTTCAAATAGCCTCGGCTATCACCTCATTTTGTCCGGTCGTGATGGTCAAGTGGATTAAGGCGTCTTGTACATACCAGTTGCGTGGCTCCTGGGAGTATGGGTTCGAGTCACTTCTGGGGTGTGAGTTTTCAGTTATATATATATATATATATATATATATATATATATATATATATATATATATATATATATATATATATATATATATATATATATATATATATATATATAAGCGCTGGGCGACAAACAAATCAAGGTAATTAAGACCAAAGAGCGAGAAGTTACCTGTTCTAATATCTTGGTGTTGTGGCTGTGAGAGGGGAGGGGGGGGGGGGGCTTGCTGTAGGAGCATTCATGTACTCTGTACTGTTTTTGTACACAGGTATACTCATGTAAAGAGATATACTCATGTACTCTTCACAGACTCACACATACAGGTCTGTGAGTGTCCACAGACACACACAGGTCTGTGAGTCTCCACAGACACACACAGGTCTGTGAGTGCCCACAGACACACACAGGTCTGAGTCTTCACAGACTCACACAGGTCTGTGAGTGCCCACAGACACACACAGATCTGAGTCTTCACAGACTCACACAGGTCTGTGAGTGCCCACAGACACACACAGGTCTGAGTCTTCACAGACTCACACAGGTCTGTGAGTGCCCACAGACACACACAGGTCTGAGTCTTCACAGACTCACACAGGTCTGAGTGCCCACAGACACACACAGGTCTGAGTCTCCACAGACTCACACAGGTCTGAGTGCCCACAGACTCACACAGGTCTGAGTCTCCACAGACTCACACAGGTCTGAGTGCCCACAGACACACACAGGTCTGTGAGTGCCCACAGACTCACAAAGATAGAGGACATCATCCAGCAGCGACTAATTACCTTCCCCATCTCAGCTTGCCAGCTGACTCTCACCTGAGTATCGCTGTCCCGGAGTTATTACTGAATTAATTAATCCTTTGTAATCCTGAAAAATTATACTATGGCTCAACCCAGTTTTACCCGCCGAGCGGACGTGAAGCTGGCGTCTGTACTCTCTGTCTCCTCACCTAGTTGTACTCCCCTAGCTGAGCTTTGTGGGGTCGAGCTTCTGCTCTTAAGCCACGCTTGTCTATCGTTATTAATACCATGTTTGACTCGTTGTTCGTATCATATCTACATTTATAGCTGTGTATCGGATTAGCATAGATACCTTCATTTTTTTATTTTTTTTCAAACACACACACACACACACACACACACACACACACACACACACACACACACACACACACACACACTTTACATAATTTAACACAAGGGGCACACGCACTAGGGGACACAGGTGGAAACTGAGTGCCCAAATGAGCCACAGAGATATTAGAAAGAACTTTTTTAGTGTCAGAGTAGTTGACAAATGGAATGCATTAGGCATTGATGTGGTGGAGGCTGACTCCATACACAGTTTCAGGTGTAGATATGATAGAGCCCAATAGGCTCAGGAACCTGTACACCTGTTGACTGACGGTTGAGAGGCGGGACCAAAGAGCCAAAGCTCAACCCCCGCAAGTACAATTAGGTGAGTACACACAGATTTAGTTTGGACGTGACAGGCTATAGGCCCCCATGTGTGTGTGTGTGTGTGTGTGTGTGTGTGTGTGTGTGTGTGTGTGTGTGTGTGTGTGTGTGTGTGTGTGTGTGTGTGTGTGTGTGTGTGTGTGTGTGTGTGTGTGTGTGTGTGTGTGTGTGTGTGTGTGTGTGTGAGTGTGTGTGTGTGTGTGTGTGTGTGTGTGTGTGTGTGTGTGTGTGTGTGTGTGTGTGTGTGTGTGTGTGTGTGTGTGTGTGTGTGTGTGTGTGTGTGTGTGTGTGTACTCACCTATATGTACTCACCTATATGTGCTTGCAGGATCGAGCATTGACTCTTGGATCCCGCCTTTCTAGCTATCGGTTGTTTACAGCAATGACTCCTGTCCCATTTCCCTATCATACCTAGTTTTAAAAGTATGAATAGTATTTGCTTCCACAACCTGTTCCCCAAGTGCATTCCATTTTTCTACTACTTCTGTGTGTGTGTGTGTGTGTGTGTGTGTGTGTGTGTGTGTGTGCAGTAACCAGGTTGTGGTAAAGGAGAGCCGCTCTCCACGGCGTGTCAGTGTTAAGACAAAGAGCTGTTGAAATTGAATATTTATTTATCAATGAATATTTACTCATCTGAACATGAAAATACCTCTGTGTTGTTCATCATGATGCATGGTGAACTGTTTCATGCACAGAATTCCTTTGTTTACACTTTTGCTGGCCAAAAAAAATCAAAATTATTTTAACAAATATGGATTATATCTGTATGATTCCTGCTACACAATAGTGAACATACTGAACAAGTGCTGTAGTTGCAGCTACACACTAGTGAACATTCTGAACAAGTGCTGCACTGACTGCAGGCGACCAATCATTTTTTCCCCTCCTTATTACTTTAAAGATTTTGAACATGACAGCCCCATCATCATCTTGTCTCCGCGGCCTCGCGTCCCCATCAGCTGACCCGTAATGACCCCATTTGACCTTAGTGGTGGGAAAAGGCTAAATGTCAGACTTCGGGTTAATCTCCTCTTTCCCGAAGGCGTCTTATCAAGCGGGGTCATCGCCTCTCGAAGGCTGGTGACCTCAGATTGCCTTCAGAGCCGCCTTGACCTCTGGCGTGCCCAGTACAAATGGTAATTACCAGTTTATAATAACTTACAACGACTCGAGTTGAGCCGATGTGAACAATAAGTTGTAATAACCTGATTTGACCTGCGCTTGCCTGGGCGCCTGGCTGGAGGTGACCTCTGACACGCACGGAGGTGATGACCTCTCTGGTAAATGATATAGTGATGTGATGATCCTCCAGGTGATCTGTAATGACCTATTAGCAGATATATATATGTCTGCCATACAACTAGGGTCGTCGGCCACAGCCCTTCTGGGATAAGCTCTCTAGTTGTCTTTCCTGGCCAATCTAGTGACTTTCAGTGACCTTCAGTGACCTCAGGCGACCTCCAGTGACCTCCAGTGACCTTCAGTGACCTGCAGAGACTTGCAGTGACCTCTCTTTGAAACTAAGGGAATCTAATATCCTCTCCATATCCTCCGACGAGCATTTCTGGCTACCTCTGAAGACCTTTTAAATCTCCAACATTTAAATTTTGCCCCGAGGGGCGAGTTTATTGGGAACATTTCGCTGGAAACCTGTTAAGCTCCTGGGGCCCTCTCCTGGGGCTCCTCTCCTGGGCCCTCTCCTAGACCCTCTCCTGGGGCCGTCTCCTGGGGCCCTCTCCTGGGGCCTCTCCTGAGGTCCTCTACTGGAGCCCTCTCTTGGGGCCTCTCCTTGGCCCTCTCCAGGGCCCTCTTCTGGGGCCCTCTCTTGATGCCTCTCCTGGGGCCCTCTCCTGGGCCCTCTCCTGGGGCCCTCTCCTGGGGCCCTCTTCTGGGGCCCCTCTCCTGGGGGCCCCTCTCCTGGGGCCCTCTCCTGGGGCCCTCTCCTGGGGCCCTCTCCTGGGGTACTGGGGTGAACACGGTGTGGCTGGTGGTGTGAGAGAGGAGGGAGTGAACACGGTGTGGCTGGTGGTGTGAGAGAGGGGGCTGAACACAGGTGTACCAGCCCTGGTGTTCCCGTAGCTCCCACAACGCTACAAAACCTACAAGCTTCTGATTGCTGCTCCTGGTGAGATTTATAATCCCCGGAGATGTTTTTTCCTTCCGCCTCGACTGGGATTACCCGTCTCCTTGAAGGGGATTTAGACGGGCAGAATTTTATGACCAGGACAGAGGAGGGGAGAGTTGGGGGCAGGAGAAGGGGGGCAAGGCAAGAACAGAGGGAAGATGGGAATATTGAGAAAGAATAGAGCTGAGGAAAGAATACCGATAGGCATGGTAGGCATCTCCTACCTAACATGAGGTAGGAACTGTCTATCATGAGGTAGGAGCTGCCTATCATGAGGTAGGTACACCTTGCACACGCGTGTGTGAGGTACACCTTGCACACGCGTGCGTGTGTGGTACACCTTGCACGCGCGTGTGGGGTGCACTGCATACAAATTTTCAGATCCATTAAACGATCATTCACCTACATATGTTGTCATAACATTGCTTATTTATAGTCTATAATAATGTATTAGACATGTTTAACCGTGATGGGTAGTTCCCCCTCCTTGTCCATCACGGCGCCCAGCTGACCCACGGCCGTCGACGCGGGTCAGAGCGAGGTCAACTACTGGGTGAGGTCAAAGGTCACACCCTCCGCTGTCCTCAACGCCCCACGGCACTCCTCGACAACTTTAAGCACGTGTGTTTCCTGTGCTGTGCTTACCTAACTACTTCGTGTCTGGGGAGAGCAAGCTCTTGAGACTCGCCTCAGAGCTGCAGTGTCTTTCTCTATGTCATACTGAGTACCATAGGACTTCTTCCCTCCCTTTCTCACTCGACTTCAAAGTATTACAGTTGTTCGTGTTTATAGAATCATAATTCTTACAGGTTACAGCTGTTAGGTCTCTGTCTCTGTCTCTGTCTCTCTCTGTCTCTCTCTGTCTCTCCTACCCCTTCCATGGTGGTGAGTGTGAGTGCGGTGAGGTTGGGACTTGATACATCCGGTGATTAACTAACAGTTGAGCCCCCCAGCCCAGCCCTGCGCCCCGGGGGGCCGGCGGACACCACCACACAGGCTGCATGACCCCTCCCCTCCCCCGGAAAGACCCACAGGGGGAAGCCACACAGGATAAAAATAGGGACCATGGATACTCATGGGAACTGCCAAGGACTCCTTCAACCCACCTTGTACCAGGAACATGCTGGAGCTAAACCCAGGGTATGTTCATGCCCTCGGTACATACACATGGGACATACTTGTAATTTTTGACATATATATATATATATATATATATATATATATATATATATATATATATATATATATATATATATATAAATATATATATATATATATATATATATATATATATATATATATATATATATATATATATATATATATATATATATATATTTCATTGAATATGACCGCATATTCTGTATTTATTATTTTCTGGTTTAGGGCTTCTATCCCTCTAACTATTTTCTTAGCATCAGGGCTTAATTGGAATAGGAGTTCTCCAAAACTCATATTCGTACTTTTAAGGTGAAGAAAAGAAGTGATTTACTATAGAGTGTATTACACTTATTTGTATAATTTGCACGACGTATATATATATATGTCCTAATGCAACTTTTTTTGGTATATATAGAGTAGTTAAAGAGTGAACACGAGCTGTAGACGGGGTGATGAACACGAGGTGTAGACGGGTGATGAACACGAGGTGTAGACGGGGTGATGAACACGAGGTGTAGACGGGGTGATGAACACGAGGTGTAGACGGGGTGAAGACACGAGGTGTAGACGGGTGATGAACACGAGGTGTAGACGGGGTGATGAACACGAGGTGTAGACGGGGTGATGAACACGAGGTGTAGACGGGGTGATGAACACGGAGATGTAGACGGGTGATGAACACGAGGTGTAGACGGGGTGATGAACACGAGGTGTAGTCGGGGTGATGAACACGAGGTGTAGACGGGGTGATGAACACGAGGTGTAGACGGGGTGATGAACACGAGGTGTAGACGGGGTGATGAACACGAGGTGTAGACGGGGTGATGAACACGAGGTGTAGACGGGTGATGAACACGAGGTGTAGACGGGGTGATGAACACGAGGTGTAGACGGGGTGATGAACACGAGCTGTAGACGGGGTGATGAACACGAGGTGTAGACGGGTGATGAACACGAGGTGTAGACGGGGTGATGAACACGAGGTGTAGACGGGGTGATGAACACGAGGTGTAGACGGGGTGAAGACACGAGGTGTAGACGGGTGATGAACACGAGGTGTAGACGGGGTGATGAACACGAGGTGTAGACGGGGTGATGAACACGAGGTGTAGACGGGGTGAAGACACGAGGTGTAGACGGGTGATGAACACGAGGTGTAGACGGGGTGATGAACACGGAGATGTAGACGGGTGATGAACACGAGGTGTAGACGGGGTGAAGACACGAGGTGTAGACGGGTGATGAACACGAGGTGTAGACGGGGTGATGAACACGAGGTGTAGACGGGGTGATGAACACGAGGTGTAGACGGGGTGATGAACACGAGGTGTAGACGGGGTGATGAACACGGAGATGTAGACGGGTGATGAACACGAGGTGTAGACGGGGTGATGAACACGAGGTGTAGTCGGGGTGATGAACACGAGGTGTAGACGGGGTGATGAACACGAGGTGTAGACGGGGTGATGAACACGAGGTGTAGACGGGGTGATGAACACGAGGTGTAGACGGGTGATGAACACGAGGTGTAGACGGGGTGATGAACACGAGGTGTAGACGGGTGATGAACACGAGGTATAGACGGGTGATGAACACGAGGTGTAGACGGGTGATGAACACGAGGTGTAGACGGGTGATGAACACGAGGTGTAGACGGGGTGATGAACACGAGGTGTAGACGGGTGATGAACACGAGGTGTAGACGGGGTGATGAACACGAGGTGTAGACGGGGTGATGAACACGAGGTGTAGACGGGTGATGAACACGAGGTGTAGACGGGTGATGAACACGAGGTGTAGACGGGTGATGAACACGAGGTGTAGACGGGTGATGAACACGAGGTGTAGACGGGTGACGGCTGCTGACACCAACAGTCTGTTGCATCAAGTTATCATAAGTCAAGCCCAGGCCGGACGTGGAGCGTAGAAGAACTCCCAGAACCCACTCCAGGTATACTCAAGGTATACTCCAGATATACTGCAGGTATACTCCAGGTACACTCCAGGTACACTCTAGGTACACTCCAGGTACACTCCAGGTACACTCCAAGTACACTCCAGGTACACTCCAGGTATACTCCAGGTACACTCCAGGTACACTCCAGGTACACTCCAAGTACACTCCAGGTACACTCCAGGTACACTCCAGGTACACTCCAAGTACACTCCAGGTACACTCCAGTTACACTCTAGGTACACTCCAGATATACTCCAGGTATACTCCAGGTACACTCCAGGTACACTCCAGGTTTACTCCAGGTACACTCCAGGTATACTCCAGGTACACTCCAGGTACACTCCAGGTACACTCCAAGTACACTCCAGGTACACTCCAGGTACACTCCAGGTACACTCCAAGTACACTCCAGGTACACTCCAGGTACACTCCAGGTATACACTTATACAAAGCCGCATGTCTAACACCGTCCAAACACACACCATAAAGTGGAGGAGAAGACAGCACCAAGACGGGGTGTTGCCACACGGCCGCCATGACTGTCTGAACACACAACCACTCAACATCACATGGCGGCCGGTGGCTGAGTGGACAGCACGCTGGATACGTAATCCTGTGGTCCGGGGTTCAATTCCAGGCGCCGGCGAGAAACAATGGGTAGAGTTTTTTTTACACCCTGATGCCCCTGTTAACTAGTAGTAAATAGGTACCTGGGAGTTAGACAGCTGTTACGGGCTGCTTCCTGGGTGTATGTGGAAAAAAAATCGGGGTAACAGTTGATTGATTGACAGTTGAGAGGCGGGCCGAAAGAGCAGAGCTCAACCCCCGCAAGCACAACTAGGTTAATAACTAGGTGAATACATTATCACTACCAGCTGGCATGCCCCTGGCGCCTTGGTGGCCCAAGAGCTAAGATCCACTCGCGGAGAGCCGAGCCCCACAGTACACACTTTCAAGTTCAAAAAAATAACCCAGAGCAGAAAACCAACAAGAAAGAAAATATACTTCACAGGACGAACGTCGACTACTGCAAGTAACGTCCCTCGATACCAGGGATTTTTGTTGTCAGTTTAAAGCCCTCCTCCCCCCCCCCCACCGCCCCCCACCCCCACCTCCCTCCTACCAGCCACACATCTCCTCCCCCTCCCCAAATCTCCCCTCTTCCCCATCCTCCCCCTCCTTCTTCCCCTCTCCGCCTGTAAGGTCTCTCAATCTTTTCACCAGGCATCAACAGAGAACACACAGCCAGAGAGTGAATTACAGTAGGCCAAGTGTGAATTACAGTTGGCCAAGTGTGAATTACAGTTGGCCAAGTGTGAATTACAGACAGATTAGAGAGCAAGGATGAGAGAGGGGGACATAATAGGGAAAGAGGGGAGGAAGGAAGCCAGGAGGGAGATGGGCGAGTAAGAATGACGGAAAGAATGCTGCGTTTTGGGTGATGAAAGAATAGGAACTGGGAGAATAGAATATGAAACTGGAATGGGAGAAAAGGGGTGGAGGGGAGGGGGAGGGGTTGGGGGGGGGGGGGGAGAGAGAGAAGGGAATGAGAGAAGTGGAGAGGGAAGCGGCCACTTAAGCCCCGGGAGCCGGGTGGGGGCATATGGCAGCAGATGTGGTCCTGGTCTGTTTGTTTGACCAGCTAACACTGAGCAACTCAACTAGCAAACTTTATGCCAAGAGGAAACTGATGGTGGTGGGGGTGGGGGGGAGGCAGTCGTGGTGGGGGAGAGGCAGTAGTGGTGGAGGAAGAGGCAGTAGTGGTGAGGGAGAGGCAGTCGTGGTGGGGGAGAGGCAGTCGTGGTGAGGGAGAGGCAGTCGTGGTGAGGGAGAGGCAGTCGTGGTGGGGGAGAGGCAGTCGTGGTGGGGGAGAGGCAGTCGTGGTGGGGGAGAGGCAGTCGTGGTGGGGGAGAGGCAGTCGTGGTGGGGGAGAGGCAGTCGTGGTGGGGGGGGGGGAGGCAGTCGTGGTGGGGGGGGGAGGCAGTCGTGGTGGGGGGGGGGGGGAGAGGCAGTCGTGGTGGGGGGGGAGAGGCAGTCGTGGTGGGGGGGGGGGGAGGAGAGGCAGTCGTGGTGATGCAGGTGTAGCCAGGAAGTGTACCAGTCATGGGAGCCACACCACTGTACCAGTCATGGGCGCCACACCACTGTACCAGTCATGGAGCCACACCACTGTACCAGTCATGGCGCCACACCACTGTACCAGTCATGGAGCCACACCACTGTACCAGTCATGGGCGCCACACCACTGTACCAGTCACGGAGCCACACCACTGTACCAGTCATGAGCGCCACACCACTGTACCAGTCACTGTACCAGTCATGAGCGCCACAACACTGTACCAGTCATGGGAGCCACACCACTGTACCAGTCATGAGCGCCACAACACTGTACCAGTCATGGGAGCCACACCACTGTACCAGTCATGGGAGCCACACCACTGTACCAGTCATGGGAGCCACACCACTGTACCAGTCATGGGAGCCACACCACTGTACCAGTCATGGGCGCCACACCACTGTACCAGTCATTGGAGCCACACCACTGTACCAGTCATGGGCGCCACACCACTGAACCAGTCATGGGAGCCACACCACTGTACCAGTCATGAGCGCCACAACACTGTACCAGTCATGGGAGCCACACCACTGTACCAGTCATTGGAGCCACACCACTGTACCAGTCATTGGAGCCACACCACTGTACCAGTCATGGGCGCCACACCACTGTACCAGTCATGGGAGCCACACCACTGTACCAGTCATGAGCGCCACAACACTGTACCAGTCATGGGAGCCACACCACTGTACCAGTCATGGGAGCCACACCACTGTACCAGTCATGGGCGCCACACCACTGTACCAGTCAGGGGAGCCACACCACTGTACCAGTCATGGGCGCCACACCACTGAACCAGTCATGGGAGCCACACCACTGTATCCCATTAATTCCCGTCGCGCGAACACATCCGGACCGCTGATACAGCTGCTCCCGTTATCCGGACTTGTCGTATGTACTCGGCTCTATCGTCTGTGATGTTTACCGGAGCCGGATAAGCCGATGCATCAAGAGCCACTGGGCAAATGGGCTCAATAGAGCTCCTCTCGTCATTATTGCACGCCGGAAACAAAGCTCTGATACCTGACGTAATCTCCCGTCGTCACTTCAAGCTCAGATCATTAATTGGACCTGGATGAGTATTTCTGACCAGGTTATATATTCATAATATGCGGCAGGTACAATACGCTCAACCAATTAACATGAACTATTCGTTTGTATTATTGTAATTGATTTGAGCCCTTGTCTGGTGATTATATTCGCGCGTGTGCTTCTTTCTTTCTTTCTTCTGATTTGCGCTTTGTCGCCATCTCTTTTTTTTGCGTTTTTTTTTCTTTACTGGCGTTCATTGTGCTTCTCTGCTCTCTAATTCCTCCTTCGCTAACGTCTCGCTTGTGTTAACGATGTGTCTGGCCACTCTTTGTCTAGTTCGTTTTTATTAGTTTTCCTCATTTTAGTTTTTTTTAAAGCGGTCGGAAGGTCGTTCTTATCTGTGTTCAGTCTTGCTCTCTGGTCATTATGTGAAGGATATATATTACTGCAGTTACTCTCTATTTCCATTTTCTTTAATATCTTTCTCGAGATTTCAGAATTTAAGAAAATCTAGTTGAATACATGATTATTATTCCATGGATGAATACATCGTAATTCTTCGCTGGTAATCAATTTGAAGTATGTCTGTATATCTCGTTGCTAATGTACACTAAGGGGTATACTTTATACTTTTATTCGTAGACGGGTATACTGTGTTCTGGACAAAGGTATACATACGTTTTGATTGGTCGTTAAGGTATTGTGGTGGCCTTGATGACCCTCCAGTGGTTGAGAGGCTTAACACCAAACAAGTTGAAACTCATTGACTATTTATTTTAATTTTAATATGTTAACTCATATTTATTCTGTTGGAAGATCGGAAGATACGACTTTATTTAGTATCAAAACAAATTTAGTCCCCTCCCCGTGCCAGCATCTTGTTCCATCTTTGTCCCAGCACCCATCACCCTTCCCACTCTCTGTCCCAGCACCCATCACCCTTCCCACTCTCTGTCCCAGCACCCATCACCCTTCCCACTCTCTGTCCCAGCACCCATCACCCTTCCCACTCTCTGTCCCAGCACCCATCACCCTTCCCACTCTCTGTCCCAGCACCCATCACCCTTCCCACTCTCTGTCCCAGCACCCATCACCCTTCCCACTCTCTGTCCCAGCACCCATCACCCTTCCCACTCTCTGTCCCAGCACTCATCACCCTTCCCACTCTCTGTCCCAGCACCCATCACCCTTCTAACTCTCTGTCCCAGCACCCATCACCCTTCCCACTCTCTGTCCCAGCACCCATCACCCTTCCCACTCTCTGTCCCAGCACTCAGCCCCCGCACCGTGTCCCAGCTTTCCCTCCCTCCTGGGCGTTGGGGAGCTGGGAGGCCGAGAGGGGAGGAGGGGTCCCACCTGCAGTCATTGATGAACACAAATAGAAGGTTTTGGACCCGCCAAAGACCTTTTGTCTCTACCTCCCTCCCTCGGGAGGTGTCTACCTCCCTTCCTCCCTCCCTCTGGAGGTGTCTACCTCCCTCCCTCTGGAGGTGTCTACCTCCCTCCCTCTGGAGGTGTCTACCTCCCTCCCTCTGGAGGTGTCTACCTCCCTCCCTCTGAAGGTGTCTACCTCCCTCCCTCCCTCGGGAAGTGTCTACCTCCCTCCCTCTGGAGGTGTCTACCTCCCTCCCTCTGGAGGTGTCTACCTCCCTCCCTCCCTCGGGAAGTGTCTACCTCCCTCCCTCTGGAGGTGTCTACCTCCCTCCCTCTGGAGGTGTCTACCTCCCTCCCTCTGAAGGTGTCTACCTCCCTCCCTCCCTCTGGAGGTGTCTACCTCCCTCCCTCTGGAGGTGTCTACCTCCCTCCCTCTGGAGGTGTCTACCTCCCTCTGAAGGTGTCTACCGCCTTCTGCTCTCAAGAAGCTTGAAAGAATCATCTCTAATTATACTTCACTGTTGAAAAGACTTTTAGTATAATGGGAATCCCTCTCTTGTACTTTTCCTCTCTCTCTCTCTCTCTCTCTCTCTCTCTCTCTCTCTCTCTCTCTCTCTCTCTCTCTCTCTCTCTCTCTCTCTCTCTCTCTCTCTCTCTCTCTCTCTCTCTCTCTCTGTCTCTCCTTCCCTTCCCTCACTGCCTCCTTCCCTTCATTCCTCCCCCCCTCCTTGCCTTCCTCCCTCCTTCTCTCCCTTCTTCCCTTCCTCCTCTTACCTGTTCAACCACCAAGCCTCCCCTTCCCTCCCCACCTCCCCCCCTCCCCGGTTCTCTGTCAGGTAAACGATTGAAAGGTCTCTAATTGCCCATTGGTTAGTAATCTGTGTCGAGCAGTTTAAAGTATTGGTGATAGATGTGCTGGGCCTGGTGATGGGTGAGAGGCGGGACGGGAAGGGGAGGGGAAGGGGAGAGGAAGGGGAGAGGAATGGGAGAGGAGAGAGTAGGGGGAAGAGAATATGTACTCACCTAGTTGTGCTTGCGGGGGTTGAGTTCTGGCTCTTTGGTCCCGCCTCTCAACCATCTATCAACAGGTGGACAGATTCCTGAGACTACTGGGCTCTATCATATCTGCACTTCAAACTGTGTATGGAGTCAGCCTCCACCACATCACTTCCTAATGCATTCCATTTGTCTGGGTCGGGGACTGGGTAAGGAGAAGGGGAATGATGGTGGGGGTGTGGAGTGGTGTTGAGGGGTTTTGAAAGTAGCTGCGAGAGGTTGTATAAGTTAAGGTTCTTCACATGTATTTCAACACTCAGAGATGTGTATAGATGAGTGTGTATGAGTGAATGCTGTGTATTATTAACATATACACCCTCCTCCTGTCCCTCCCTATCCCCCATCCTTCTCCTGCCCCTCCCTATCCCCATCCACCATCCCCCCCTGAGAGCACCAGGCCGGCTGGGTGGGTCTGGGCGGCCGGATGTGGTGACCGGTGTGGGTGACATCCTGCACGGTGTTGGCCCAGTGATTGGGAGATTGTGACACTGTGATTGACGGGGATTGTGACCCAGTGATTAACAAAGACAGGGGGGGGGGCAGTGAACTGACAGTGCCAACCCTCATCTAAATGATCTCACTTAAATATTCTGTCATAAATGCAATCTCCTGTCTGTTCCTGTGGCTCCCAGCCGTCTGATGAGTGACACTCAACTTTTCTGTCTGGTCCAGTGACAGAAAGAGCACCACCACAACAACACTACCACCACCACCACCACAACACCACCACCACAACACCACCACAACAACACTACCAGCACCAACACCACCTTACCTTGACCTTGGGGTTACCTTGAGGTGCTTCCGGGGCTTAGCGTCCCCGCGGCCCGGTTGTAGACCAGGCTTCCTGGTTGCTGGACTGATCAACCAGGCTGTTGGACGTGACTGCTTGCAGCCTGACGTATGAGTCACAGCCTGGTTGATTAGGTATCCTTTGGAGGTGTTTGTCAAGTTCTCTCTTGAACACTGTGAGGGGTCTGCCAGTTATGTCCCTTATGTGTAGTGGAAGCGTGTTGAACAGTCTCGGGCCTCTGATGTTGATAGAGTTCTCTCTAAGAGTACCAGTTGCACCTCTGCTTTTCAACGGGGGTATTCTGCACATCCTGCCATGTCTTCTGGTCTCATGTGGTGTCCCGCCTGCGCTCAAGGGAATACAAATTTAGGCTCCTAAGTCGGTCCCAGTAGTTTAGATGTTTTACTGAGTGGATTCTAGCAGTAAAGGATCTCTGCACGCTCTTCAGGTCAGCAATTTCTCCAGCTTTGAAAGGGGCTGTCATTGTGCAGCAGTACTCCACTCTAGAGAGCACAAGCGTTTTGAAAAGTGTCATCATCGGTATAGCATCTCTAGTGTGAAAGGTTCTTGTTATCCAACCTGTCATTTTTCTTGCAGTTGTGACGGCTACTTTATTGTGTTTTTGAAATGTAAGGTCTTCCGACATGAGTACACCCAGATCCTTTACATTGCCTTTTCGTTCTATGTTATGATTTGCCTGAGTTTTGTACGTGGTTTCCGTTTTTATATTTTCATTTTTTCCATAGCGCCTGAGCTGGAACTTATCTTCGTTAAACACCATATTATTTTCTGTAGCCCATTGAAAGACCTGATTTACGTCTGATTGGAGGTTTGCCGTGTCCTCTATGTTGCCAACTCATGAAGATCCTAGTGTCATCTGTAAAGGATGATAGAGTGCTATAGGTTGTGTTCTTGTCTATGTCCAATATGAGGATGAGAAAAAGTACTGGAGCAAGCACAGTACCCTGGGGGACTGAGCTCTTCACGGTTGATGAGCTGGATTTTATTTTGTTGACTATTACACATTTGGTTCTGTTAGTCAGGAAATTGTAGATCCATCTGCCTATTTTCCCGGTAATTCCTTTTGAATGCATTTTATGTGCAATAACGCCATGGTCACATTTATCAAAATCTTATGCGAAATCTGTGTAAATTACATCCGCGTTTTGTTTGTCTTCCATAGCAACTAATGCCATATCATAGTGGTCCAGCAACTGCTACAGGCAAGAGCGCCCTGTTCTGAAACCATGTTGTCCGGGGCTATTGAGATTTTTATGATGTGCGATGTTAGTGCTATCGGTCTGTAATTTTTTGCCTCTGCCTTATTTCCTCCTTTATGAAGTGGTGATATCTCTGCTGTTTTTAGTATATCAGGAATAACGCCAGTATCTAGGCTTTGTCTCCACAGAATGTGGAGGGCCTGCGATAGTGTTTTCTTACAGTTCTTGAAGAATATGGAGTTCCAAAAATCCGGGCCTGGTGCAGAGTGCATAGGCATACTGTTTATGGCTTCTTCAAAATCCAGTGGGGATAGGGTGACGTCTGATATATGATTTGATGTTGGTATCAAACCTATTAAAAATTCATTGGGGGTTATAACAACTCCACCACCACCACAACACCAGCACCACAACACCAACACCACCACAACACCACCAGCACCACCACAACACCACCACCACCACCACAACAACACCACAACACCACCACCACCACCACAACAACACCACAACACCACCACCACCACAACAACACCACAACACCACCACCACCACAACAACAACACCACACCACCACCACACCACCACCACAACACCACCACCACCACAACAGCACCACAACACCACCACCACCACCACACCACCACCACCACAACAGCACCACCACAACACCAACAACACCACCACCACAACAACACCACAACACTACCAAAACACCACCACCACAACAACACCACCACAACACCACAACACCACCACCACAACAACACCACCACAACACCACCACAACACCACCACAACAACACCACCACAACACCACAACACCACAACACCATAACACCACAACACCACCACCACCACAACACCACCACAACACCACCACAACACCACCACCACCACAACACCACCACAACACCACAACACCACCACAACACCACAACACCACAACACCACCACAACACCACAACACCACCACACCACCACCACAACAACACCACCACAACACCACCACAACACCACAGCACCACCACCACAACACCACCACAACACCACCACAACACCACAACACCAACAGGCCAAGCGAGACCAACGGTCAATACTCGTTCCATTGTCATTTATTTAGTAATTAAAACAACACGCCAGACAATATTTTTAACTCGGCGTGTGTGGCACCGAGGCCCTGTTCTCTGGCTCTTGTGTGGCACTGGTGGCCCTGTTCTCTGGCTCTTGTGTGGCACTGGTGGCCCTGTTCTCTGGCTCTTGTGTGGCACTGGTGGCCCTATTCTCTGGCTCTTGTGTGGCACTGGTGGCCCTGTTCTCTGGCTCTTGTGTGGCACTGGTGGCCCTGTTCTCTGGCTCTTGTGTGGCACTGGTGGCCCTGTTCTCTAGCTCTTGTGTGGCACTGGTGGCCCTGTTCTCTGGCTCTTGTGTGGCACTGGTGGCCCTGTTCTCTAGCTCTTGTGTGGCACTGGTGGCCCTGTTCTCTGGCTCTTGTGTGGCACTGGTGGCTCTGTTCTCTAGCTCTTGTGTGGCACTGGTGGCCCTGTTCCCTAGCTCTTGTGTGGCACTAGTGGCCCTGTTCTCTAGCTCTTGTGTGGCACTGGTGGCCCTGTTTTCTAGCTCTTGTTTGGCACTGGTGGCTCTGTTCTCTAGCTCTTGTGTGGCACTGGTGGCCCTGTTCTCTAGCTCTTGTGTGGCACTGGTGGCCCTGTTCTCTAGCTCTTGTGTGGCACCGTGGCCCTGTTCTCTGGCTCTTGTGTGGCACTGGTTGCCCTGTACTCTAGCTCTTGTGTGGCACTGGTGGCCCTGTTCTCTAGCTCTTGTGTGGCACTGGTGGCCCTGTTCTCTGGCTCTTGTGTGGCACTGGTGGCCCTGTTCTCTGGCTCTTGTGTGGCACTGGTGGCCCTGTTCTCTGGCTCTTGTGTGGCACTGGTGGCCCTGTTCTCTAGCTCTTGTGTGGCACCGTGGCCCTGTTCTCTGGCTCTTGTGTGGCACTGGTTGCCCTGTACTCTAGCTCTTGTGTGGCACTGGTGGCCCTGTTCTCTAGCTCTTGTGTGGCACTGGTGGCCCTGTTCTCTGGCTCTTGTGTGGCACTGGTGGCCCTGTTCTCTGGCTCTTGTGTGGCACTGGTGGCCCTGTTCTCTGGCTCTTGTGTGGCACTGGTGGCCCTGTTCTCTAGCTCTTGTTTGGCACTGGTGGCTCTGTTCTCTAGCTCTTGTGTGGCACTGGTGGCCCTGTTCCCTAGCTCTTGTGTGGCACTGGTGGCCCTCCAGCCACAGATGTACACCATTAGGATCATCCTGGTGAACACCCGCCACAGTTTATTGTACAGTGGCAAGTGTTCTGTTGTGTTCCTCACCCCTCACCCACACCCCTCACCCCTCACCCCTCACCCCGCACCCCTCACCCGCACCCCTCACCCACACCCCTCACCCACACCCCTCACCCACACCACTCACCCACACCCCTCACCCACACCTCTCACCCCTCACCCCGCACCCCTCATCCACACCTCTCACCACACCCCTCACCCACACCCCTCACCCACACTCCTCACCCACACCCCTCACCCTCACCCTTCACCCCGCACCCCTCACCCACACCCCTCACCAACACAACGCTGCTCGAGCGGGTGAGGGAGGCTGATAGAGGGATGGAGGATGGAGGGAAGAACTGAAGGAGGAAGAAAATAGAAAGAGAAGGATGGTGAGAGGAGGAGAAAATAGGGGAGGAGGGGGTGTGAGTGACAGAGATGGTGAGGGGAAGTGAGGGGGGGGCGACGGAAGGCGTGAATTATGTTTGAGTGAGAGGGAGGAACAAGGGGGCGTGGGGTGAGCGGTAGGCGTGAAGAGGCAAGGAAAGGGGAGAGGAAGATAGTGAAGGAGGAAGATAGGGATGGATGAAGATAGGGATGGAGGAAGATAGTGATGGAGGAAGATAGTGATGGAGGAAGATAGTGAAGGAGGAAGATAGGGATGGATGAAGATAGGGATGGAGGAAGATAGTGAAGGAGGAAGATAGTAAAGGAGGAAGATAGTGAAGGAGGAAGATAATGAAGGAGGAAGATAGTGAAGGAGGAAGATAGTAAAGGAGGAAGATAGTGAAGGAGGAAGATAGTAAAGGAGGAAGATAATGAAGGAGGAAGATAGTGAAGGAGGAAGATAGTGAAGGAGGAAGCGCTAACATACAGACAGAACATCATCATTATAGACCATAAACAAAACGACAGCAACAGACAGGAGACAGAGTAGGTAGCGACAGACAAACAACAATAAAAAGAGATGGTCGAGGCGGGGAAAAAAAAAAGAGACCGATAAAAAAAAACGATAGATATAGGAATAAAAAAAAAAGGAATTGCCTTATAATTGGCTTAAAAAAAATCTGTGAAAACACGAGCAAGACGGAGTTTCAGTAATTGGCAGAGCCTGAAGACATCTCTTCTCACACACACACACACACACACACACACACACACACACACACACACACACACACACACACACACACACACACACACACACACACACACACACACGCACACACACACGCACACACGCACACACGCACACGCACACACACACACGCACACTCTTTTGCACCATTAGGAGGAATTATGACGGCTGAATGATGAATAATGTATATACGAGAAGACTTGATTGGCCTTACAGCGAGGTTACTCTCTGTAAAACACTGATATTCACTGAAAACCCCTGTCAGGGAGGACCAGGTACACTGACACTACCACTACTACCATATATGAGGGAGTGAACAGCTGTACAGGTGTAGCTGGAGTGAACAGCTGTACAGGTGTAGCTGGAGTGAACAGCTGTACAGGTGTAGCTGGAGTGAACAGCTGTACAGGTGTAGCTGGAGTGAACAGCTGTACAGGTGTAGCTGGAGTGAACAGCTGTACAGGTGTAGCTGGAGTGAACAGCTGTACAGGTGTAGCAGGAGTGAACAGCTGTACAGCCGTAGCAGGAGTGAACAGCTGTACAGGTGTAGCTGGAGTGAACAGCTGTACAGGTGTAGCAGGAGTGAACAGCTGTACAGGTGTAGCTGGAGTGAACAGCTGTACAGCCGTAGAACACACACAGCTTCCAATTAGTACCTGTGAGACTTATATTGGCAACACATATCGTATAAATTTTAATTATTGAGAAAACAAACATAATAGATAACTTATGCAAACAATTTATACAACCAAGTTACAGGCACACACTCAGTTGATTAGGATGATTAGGTTCTACATGATTAGGGTCTACGTGATTAGGTTCTACGTGATTAACCTGCTGCTAGATAATCTATTATATTTCTAAATAATTACAAATCAGTGCTGACACAAATTGCAGCCAATTCCACAATGCAACAAAAACCCCGCACCAAAGGGCAATATAGCCTACTATCTCTAAGCCATAAAACTTCTTGTAACCATAACAGAACGGATTGGAACCTAATCTCAGCGGATACAGAGATTAAACCCTCATCGAATAAGCTGACATTAATGCATTTAAACTCTCAGAGATCAAGAGCACGCTGAGACGAGCAAATCCTTAAAGCTTACGAGCATGTCGGAGCAATTACACTTTCCAAGACCGAATGGATAACATATCACATGAGTGGATATCACGTGAGTGGATATCACGTGAGTGGATATCACGTGAGTGGATATCACGTGAGTGGATATCACATGAGTGGATATCACGTGAGTGGATATCACGTGAGTGGATATCACGTGAATCCTCCTTATTCCAGAGGAAGCAATGATAATTATACCTTTAAATTAAGGCCTCCAACTCTAGACATACATACATACATACATACATACATACATACATACATACATACATACATACATACATACATACATACATACATACATACATACATACATACATACTCACATATACACAGACAGACAGACACCTACACCCACCCACCCTCACACAGCCTACTTAGTATGGATGGGAAGAGGACGACAAGCTTCAGATGGAAATTGGGAACACAAATGACTTGCATGGAAATAAGAAAGTATTTCTTCAGTGTCGGAGCAATGAAGCAATTGGAGCGGAGGCGACTGTGGAGACCAACTCCGTTCACAGCGTGACAGACCAACCAACACACACAGACCAACCAATACAGACCAACCAACACACACAGACCAACCAACAGACACAGACCAACCAACAGACAAAGACCAACCAACAGACACAGACCAACCAACAGACACAGACCAACCAACAGACACAGACCAACCAACAGACACAGACCAACCAACAGACAAAGACCAACCAACACACGCAGACCAACCAACAGACACAGACCAACCAACAGACACAGACCAACCAACAGACACAGACCAACCAACAGATAAAGACCAACCAACAGACACAGACCAACCAACAGACACAGACCAACCAACAGACACAGACCAACCAACAGACACAGACCAACCAACACTCACAGACCAACCAACAGACACAGACCAACCAACAGACACAGACCAACCAACAGACACAGCACTCATCACACTGTGGTCAACCCTGGGAAGAGAGTCATTAAGCGGAGTGAGGTTCAATTAGGACCATGTTAAACGGAGGCAATAGGACCCTGTTAAACGGAGGCAATGAGGACCCTGTTAAACGGAGACAATTAGGACCCCTGTTAAAAGAAGACAATTAGGACTGTGTTAAACGGAGACAATTAGGGCCCTTGTTAAACGGAGACAATTAGGACCCTAGTTAAACGGAGACAATTAGGACCCTGTTAAACGGAGACAATTAGGACCCTTGTTAAACGGAGACAATTAGGACCCTGTTAAACGGAGACAATTAGGACCCTGTTAAACGGAGACAATTAGGACCCTTGTTAAACGGAGACAATTAGGACCCTGTTAAACGGAGACAATTAGGACCCTGTTAAACGGAGACAATTAGGACCCTTGTTAAACGGAGACAATTAGGACCCTTGTTAAACGGAGACAATTAGGACCCTGTTAAACGGAGACAATTAGGACCCTTGTTAAACGGAGACAATTAGGACCCTTGTTAAACGGAGACAATTAGGACCCTGTTAAACGGAGACAATTAGGACCCTGTTAAACGGAGACAATTAGGACCCTGTTAAACGGAGACAATTAGGACCCTTGTTAAACGGAGACAATTAGGATCCTGTTAAACGGAGACAACTCCGCTTTACCGTCTCTGGCACCCGGCTCCACTTGGCCCCAGTAAGCAGATGAACCAAATAAGGATGCCAATACAAGCTGCAAATCCCAATGAGAGATTATTTCAGCTTTAACGATATGGAAATTTGTAGTGATATGGGAGTTGTATGAGGCTGCTTTACCCCCTCTCAATACCTCCCAGGAGGAGGAGGAGGAGGTGGAAGATGTGGAGGAGGAGGAGGAGGAGGAGGAGGAGGAGGAGGAGGAGGAGGAGGAGGAGGAGGAGGAGGAGGAGGAGGAGGTGGAGGAAGAGGAGGAGGAGGAGGAGGAGGAAGAGGCGCTGCATAATTCATGCTCGGCTCGTCCTGTGAGTGAGGAATTTTAATTTAAGGGGCGCTTGCTCGGATGAAAGATGGTTGGTGAGAGTGTGTATGTTGGTGGGTGGAGGTGGGGGGGGGAGTGTGTACTCACCTAGTTGTACTCACCTAGTTGTGTTTGCGGGGGTTGAGCTCTGGCTCTTTGGTCCCGCCTCTCAACCGTCAATCAACAGGTGTACAGATTCCTGAGCCTATTGGGCTCTATCATATCTACACTTGAAACTGTGTATGGAGTCAGCCTCCACCACATCACTGCCTAATGCATTCCATTTGTCAACCACTCTGACGCTAAAAAAGTTCTTTCTAATATCTCTGTGGCTCATTTGGGCACTCAGTTTCCACCTGTGTCCCCTTGTGCGTGTGCCCCTTGTGTTAAATAGACTGTCTTTATCTACCCTATCAATTCCCTTCAGAATCTTGAATGTGGTGATCATGTCCCCCCTAACTCTTCTGTCTTCCAGCGAAGTGAGGTTTAATTCCCGTAGTCTCTCCTCGTAGCTCATACCTCTCAGCTCGGGTACTAGTCTGGTGGCAAACCTTTGAACCTTTTCCAGTTTAGTCTTAACCTTGACTAGATATGGACTCCATGCTGGGGCTGTATACTCCAGGATTGGCTTGACATATGTGGTATACAAAGTTCTGAATGATTCTTTACACAAATTTCTGAATGCCGTTCGTATGTTGGCCAGCCTGGCATATGCCGCTGATGTTATCCGCTTGATATGTGCTGCAGGAGACAGGTCTGGCGTGATATCAACCCCCAAGTCTTTTTCCTTCTCTGACTCCTGAAGAATTTCCTCTCCCAGATGATACCTTGTATCTGGCCTCCTGCTCCCTACACCTATCTTCATTACATTACATTTGGTTGGGTTAAACTCTAACAACCATTTGTTCGACCATTCCTTCAGCTTGTCTAGGTCTTCTTGAAGCCTCAAACAGTCCTCTTCTGTTTTAATCCTTCTCATAATTTTAGCATCGTCCGCAAACATTGAGAGAAATGAATCGATACCCTCCGGGAGATCATTTACATATATCAGAAACAAGATAGGAGCCACCATAGTGACCCACGAACTATGCCCCTGGTGGCCACCATAGTGGCCCACGAACTATGCCCCTGGTGGCCACCATAGTGGCCATGCCCCTGGGGATCTCCCCAGCCATAACGGTGTTGTTGACACTAAGACACCCCGGGCTTTAAGGAGGACCCAAAGCACTGAACACAAGATACATATAACTCAGGCGGTGTACAGCGTGCCACCAATTATGGGGGTGCCACTAACAGAGGTGCCACAGAGTGCCACTAACATGCACCAACAATGCGGGCACCACAACGTGCCACCACCAAGGGGAGCGCCAGAGTTATGAGCAGCGACACTCCTCAACGTACAATGGTCGCTTTCAGAGAAGCCTTGTCATGTTTTCTCTCAAGGTAGAATAGAAAATATGATAGCTGGGGTTACTGTGGGCGTTCATGGGAGAGGGGAGGATGGGAGGGAGGGAGAGAATGGGTAGAGAGAGAGAGAGAGGGAGGGAGGGAGAGAGAGAGTATGGAGAGGTAGAGGAGGCGTAGGGAGGAGGAGATATGAGAAGACCTCATTTACCAGGTTATCTCCCACACTGTAGTGTGAGGTTCCTCACTCTATACCTAATAAGATACAGCCATAAAGTGTTCCCTTACCACCGTTGTCAAGTCCTCGACACCGTTGTCAGGTCCTCGACACCGTTGTCAGGTCCTCGACACCGTTGCCTCACCAACGGTGTTCTGCACAAGTGACACTAACACTCTTGAGCACAGTCATGAGCTACACCGTGTTCAGTCACTGCCACACGTGCCCAGCCTCCAACACGCCACTGTCGGAGCCTGGCGGTGCCTGCCACTGTCACTGCTGTAGCCTGACACTGTCACTGCCGGAGCCTGCCACTGCCGGAGCCTGCCACTGTCACTGCTGTAGCCTGACACTGCCACTGCCGGAGCCTACCACTGCCACTGCCGGTAGGGTACAGTATTAACACTGCAGGGTAAGGGGGGGGGGGCCCCTGGGCGGCTCTCCTGGTCCCTCCCTAAACTCCCTCTTCGTCTTGTATTTAATTCCTCTCCCGTCTCTTTCCAGTTATGGAGGACGGTAGAGCGACGGTCTCGCTTCCTTCAGGTCAGCGTTCAATTCCCCGACCGTCCAAGTAGTTGGGCACCATTCCTTTCCCCCTCCCCCCTCGGTCCCATCCTTGTCCTGACCCCTTCCAAGTGCTATATAGTCATCATGACTTGGCGCTTTCTCCTCATAATTCCCTTCCCCCTTCCCTCTCTTTCCCCTCCATCTCTCCCTCTCTCTCCCTCTCTCTCTCTCTCCCTCTCTCTCTCTCTCCCATTCACCCGAGATCAAAACAAAGCTCCAGGATAAGACTTCGAGGCTGAGGAGCTAAGTTAGTTAAGCGTAAAGTTAACTAATATAGATTTACATGTTTATACCAGTTTACCCTGCCTGTCATGGCGGTGTAACTGGTCAAGGTCACGACAGTTTACCCTGCCTGTCATGGCGGTGTAACTGGTCAAGGTCACATAACTATTCAGTAGACAGAGAAGGAGTACGAAATCCATCTAGACGACCGAATGGGGTCAAGATATCCATCTACAAGACCGAGTGGAGTACACTGAAAGAGGAAGTTGTTGACGCCACTTCCATCTGCAACATAAAAACTCCGAATCGATGAAGAATTCGAAAGCCAGAAGAGTTAGATTTAACGCACCAGGCACAACAAGGCACGGAGGTGGGGGTATCGAGAGCAAGACCTCACTTCCCACTGTTAGGTAGCACTGTTAGGTAAGGAGTGTTAGGCCAGCACCCTCTGCTGGCCAGCAGCTACACCAAACTGACTCCCACTTTCAACAAACATGACAAATTTCAACAGGTCCAGAAGCGGACACGGAGTAGACAGCCTCCACCTGCCACAGACACCAGACTCAACACTCCACTCTCTTGCAAGACATCTCTTATTTCTTCCATAAAACTTTACATTCAGCGAACTCGCTCTCTCTCTCTCTCTCTCTCTCTCTCTCTCTCTCTCTCTCTCTCTCTCTCTCTCTCTCTCTCTCTCTCTCTCTCTCTCTCTCTCTCTCTGTCTCTCTCTCTCTTTCAGAAAATGTAATTTTATATACCGCTTTAAAAAAATGTCTAAAAACTGTACGGGAAATACATTCCAATTCCAGACCTCATGAAAGTTGCAGGGGTTGTTATAGATGCTGATATTTCTTAAAATGTGGTACTGGGGCCGACCCCGACAGACCTAAGACACTCACATAGCCTTCATGAGCCATCTTGCAAAGTTCGGTGAGAGTCTGGCCTCGAACTTTGGACACACAGACAACAGACAGATATTCCATTTTATAGAAACAAATATATAGTACTAATCATGATTTTTTTTTAATATTATTCATCTGTTCAGTAAGACCTTTAAAGTGCATTATTTAAAGGTAATAAGTTAAAAAAAAGTGTGTTTTGATTATATGTTTTTCTTACTGGCAGATATATTTAGTTTGAGGAATATTATTTGTTTTTACTAAATAATACGAAGGCGGACTTAACTAAGTATGCTGAGAATATCATGTTGTAGAGACACCAAGATGAAAGTAAATCAGATTTTAGTACAAATCAGTAAATACAAATCAGAAAGTATTAAAGTCTACTATCATCTCAGTGGTTTTCTTCCTCATTGAGAGCATGACTTGCGTGAGTGCCTTGAAATGTTTACACTCTCAGGTGTCCTGAGATGTTTACACTCTCAGGTGCTCTGAGATGTTTACACTCTCAGGTGTCCTGAGATGTTTACATTCTCAGGTGCCCTGAGATGTTTACACTCTCAGGTGCCCTGAGATGTTTACACTCTCAGGTGCCCTGAGATGTTTACACTCTCAGGTGTCCTGAGATGTTTACACTCTCAGGTGTCCTGAGATGTTTACACTCTCAGGTGTCCTGAGATGTTTACACTCTCAGGTGTCCTGAGATGTTTACACTCTCAGGTGCCCTGAGATGTTTACACTCTCAGGTGCCCTGAGATGTTTACACTCTCAGGTGGCATAATTGTTAACGTTTAACATTCATAATTATGTCTGGCTGGGTACATAGAACACACGTTCCGTTCTCTTCCAACATAATTGGATGCCACTGGCCGCGCTGTTGTCAGCGATAGCATTTTGGGAAGGTCAAGAATATGTGGATTGACTGGAAATTCATACCGAGCTGCTAGTGTGTGCTTGAGCAGTTGGAGACGGTGGAAGCCCTTACAGAAGAGGTGGTGTTGGAGACAGGAGCCTTCCTGCGATCACAAAATCTCTCTCAACTTTCACAATCTGCTGGTTCTTGAAAATTTTATTTGTTATCTCGCCCGAGTACCGCAGCTGGTGGCGTGAGACCATCGTTCCACCACAGTGGTGGAGTGTGGCCCCAACACCACAATGGTCGAGTGTGGCCCCCACCACCACAGTGGTGGAGTGTGGCCCCAACACCACAATGGTCGAGTGTGGCCCCCACCACCACAGTGGTGGAGTGTGCCCCCACCACCACAGTGGTCGAGTGTAGCCCCACCACCAAAGTGGTGGAGTGTAGCCCCACCACCACAGTGGTCGAGTGTGCCCCCACCACCACAGTGGTCGAGTGTAGCCCCACCACCACAGTGGTCGAGTGTGGCCCCACCACCACAGTGGTCGAGTGTGCCCCCACCACCACAGTGGTGGAGTGTAGCCCCACCACCACAGTGGTCGAGTGTAGCCCCACCACCACAGTGGTCGAGTGTAGCCCCACCACCAAAGTGGTGGAGTGTAGCCCCACCACCAAAGTGGTGGAGTGTAGCCCCACCACCACAGTGGTAGAGTGTGGCCCCACCACCACAGTGGTGGAGTGTGGCCCCACCACCACAGTGGTCGAGTGTAGCCCCACCACCACAGTGGTCGAGTGTAGCCCCACCACCAAAGTGGTGGAGTGTAGCCCCACCACCACAGTGGTAGAGTGTGGCCCCACCACCACAGTGGTGGAGTGTAGCATGCGTGACACAAGGGCCTGCAGTTCCTGGTACATAGTCTGACAGCATCGCTCCTTGTGCTCAGCTTGTCCTTTTGTACACGTCTGTCCTCAGAAGGTGAGGACAGCCGTGTACACTACAGACCATTCCTCCAGCAGGCGGCGGCCACGGCCAGCTTTTATGGGTTCTTAATAAACTATTATCGCTCTTTTGCAACTTGGAAAAAGTTCCGTTGTTAAAATTTATGGGTCGTGGGGGCGAGTGTGGTGCTGTGGGGAGATGAGGTCAGCCCCGTCCTACTTGTGCTGCTACTGCTGCTACTGCTGCTACTGCCAGTACAACTTCCTGTACTGCTATCTCTAGTACCATGCTAGTACTGGTACTAAGATTGGGAACATTCTTCTACATTCTTCCTCCAAAACAGCTGAACTATCGCAGTTCGTTATCTTCCTCTTCACTCTTATTGGTTCCTAACCCATCTTCTCCCACCCCATCTCTCTCCCACCCTATTCTTCTCCCATCCCATAACTCTTGCACTCTATAACTCTCCTATCCCATAACTCTCTCACCTCATTCCTTTCCCACACCATCCCTCTTTCACCCCATCACTCTCCCTTCCCTATCCCAATCCCAGACAATCCCTTCTTCCGAATCACTCCTCTCCACCACTATCCCTCTACGGTTGACGCCAAGCTCAGACGTGGGAGGACGTGGGAGGAGGGGGGCAGCGCTCCCACTAGAGACTGGGAGCTGACAGCCCCTGACGCTCGAGAGAGTAAGTCACTAGTGACAGTGGAAAGGTCCCGCGTTTCGTTCCATCAGTACAGTAGAGGCATTTGTGCAACGTTCCCTGACACTTAATGCCTCTTTTCACTTAACAGTAAATAGTTACCCGGGAGTTAGACAACTGTTGTGATTCAGGAATATACCCGACGCCGGCTTTCTCACATCTAACAGCAAAACAAAAAAGTTTAGCCGGGAGAAAAAACGGCTTCGATCATCCCAGTCGGGTTTCATCTGCTTCTAAATTGCTCCCTTCCTCTATCAGGCCGGAACACCAGGGAGCAGAGCACGGCTCACTGTGTGGTGGGGGTGAGGAGAGTGTTCCTTAAGACGGAGGTTCCCTAAGACGAAGGTAGGGGCTGAATGGTAAGGAGCTTGGGGTCTTCCTGGAGGGGGAAGCAAGAGTCGTGCTTTTCAAGGTTCAGTGGCAGACCTTCTCCCTCCGGAGGGGAGGACTAACACTACCTCAGGAAGGAAAAATAATAATCTCGTACTGGGAGCAATATTGGAAAATTAAAGGATTTCAAGTTTTTTTTTCTCCGGCGAAAAACAAATTAAATATTTCTTCATTTGTTCTGGAGGCTGAGTTACACAGAAGCCGTCTCGTTGCTGTGTGTTATGGCAGTGTGTGTGGCTCTAGACCGTGTCTGTTTAGTGTATACGAATAGCACCAGTAGACAATTGTTGACAGTCACAATAGTGTAAACATTATTATTAATGTGTCACATTGGGAGGCAGTTTCCCAAGGTTTCCTGGAGGCAAAGGAAACCTGCTGTCTTTGCAGCTGTTTGGTCAAGGTGAAGTTGCAGTGTTAACCCTGGGGGGAGAGGCACGATTACCAGCGTCTTGGCTCATGTAACAAATTTCCTGAGAGCAGTGTGGCCGGCGGGAGTGCAGTGTAGGGAGTGAGCCGTCTGTTTTTCCCCCTCTCCCAGCCTTCCACACCAGCCGAAACAACACCAGCCTCCCAGAACAGGTTCACAACATAACAGCAGAGTTCTCCGACAGATAACCTGGTTACTCCAGGTACGTATCACAGCGTCTCCTCTTATCGGGCTTTCCCATACACTCATTGTACCAAAATGCACCAACAATGTTGAGGAAAGTTAAGGGGTCAAGGTTGGAGAGGGAAGGGAGCCAGGGAGGAGGGTGGGGATCAGCTAGTGAGAAGGAAAGGGGGAGGTAGAGGGAGAGAGAAGAAGCTAGAGAGAGAGAGGGGGAGGGGGATGTGGTCGAGGGTTAGAAAAGGCGGAAGATGTCATTGCCAGCACCCACAGGGACCTCCGTCCTCCACCCACACAATCTCATTACCAATAGTGAGTGTATGTACAGCCAGCGAACTGGCCATAGAACCAACCAGTCAACCAGCCAACCAGCCTCCCAGCCAGCCAACCAAACAGCCAGTCAGCCAGATAGCGTGGATAAGATACAGACAAATCAACTCAGCGGGTACTAATGTTGACACCACGCCAAGTCCAAGACCAGAAGCACACCAGCATGATGACACCAGCGGGTGTGTGACCCACACCAGCATGATGACACCAGCGGGTGTGTGACCCACACCAGCATGATGACACCAGTGGATGTGTGACCCACACCAGCATGATGACACCAGCGGGTGTGTGACCCACACCAGCATGATGACACCAGCGGGTGTGTGAACCACACCAGCATGATGACACCAGCGGGTGTGTGACCCACACCAGCATGATGACACCAGCGGGTGTGTGACCCACACCAGCATGATGACACCTGACCACGGTGGACGAGGCCAGGCCGACTGTTAAGCTGGAAATGTAACTCTGGAACACAGGTGGAAAGTAGGAGCACAAGCGAGTGTTAGAAACACAAGGAACTTCTCAGACAATACGACTGGTAAATAAGGGAAATAAATTAGCAAGAGGATATAGAGGCTAACTTCTTCGGCATAGAGGCTGACACTCACCGTAACCTTAAAAAGTAGATATAACGAGGCATTTGAAGGTCAGAAGTAGCTGAACACATCTGCGAACGAGCAGTTAGGAAGTGGCATTCAGATAGTTTCTCAGAGTCAAGACTTTGACGTCACACGTCTCACACAGTGTGTATGGTTAGGTGAGGCAAGATACAGTTAGGTAAGGTTAGGTGAGGCAAGATACGGTTAGGTAAGGTTAGGTGAGGCAAGATACGGTTAGGTAAGGTTAGGTGAGGCAAGATACGGTTAGGTAAGGTTAGGTGAGGCAAGATACGGTTAGGTAAGGTTAGGTGAGGCAAGATACGGTTAGGTAAGGTTAGGTGAGGCAAGATACGGTTAGGTAAGGTTAGGTGAGGCAAGATACGGTTAGGTAAGGTTAGGTGAGGCAAGATACGGTTAGGTAAGGTTAGGTAAGGTTAGGTAAGGCCAATTTCCTTCCTTAAAGAGTAATGATGACATTGAATGGCGTACCTTTATGGAAATTCTTGAACCCTACTCTAATTAGGGAAATATGCACAAGCACCTCCTTGTGAGCACATATAAACGTATACATAATCTACGTGAGACCAGTAAAGACACATGCAGCATCTGTGTAGAGACCGCCTGTTATTATGAAATACATAGGCATGGGAAACGTCATGAGGTTGACCTCATGACGAGTTCTAGAATTAATACTGGTTCTGTATTCATAATCAAACATACACACAGTGACTGGTGGAGGCTCAGTGGACGGCACGCTGGATACGTAATCCTGTGGTCCGGGGTTCGATTACCGGCACCGTCGGAAACAGATGGGCAGAGTTTCTTCCACCCTAATGCCCTGTTACCTAGCAGTAAATATGTACCTGGGCGTTAGACAGCTGTTACGGGCTGCTTCATGTGTGTGTGTGTGTGTGTGTGTGTGTGTGTGTGTGTGTGTGTGTGTGTGTGTGTGTGTGTGTGTGTGTGTGTGTGTGTGTGTGTGTGTGTGAAAAAGTGAAAAAAGAAACAAAAAACTAAACAAAAATCAGTCGGTTGATTGACAGTCGAGAGGCGGGCCGAAAAAGCCAGAGCTCAACCCCGCAAGCACAACTAGGTGAAAACACACACACACACACACACACACACACACACACGGGCTAAAAGGTATGAGCTACAAGGAGAGACTACGGGAAATAAACCTCACGTCGCTAGAAGTCAGTAGAGTTAGGGGGGATATGATCACCACGTACAAAATTCTCAGAGGAATTGACAGGGTAGATAAAGACAGGTTATTTAACACAAGGGGCACACGCACTAAGGGACACAGGTGGAAACTGAGTGCCCAAATGGGCCACAGAGATATTAGAAAGAATTTTTTTAGTGTCAGAGTGGTTGACAAATGGAATGCATTAGGGAGTGATGTGGTGGAGGCTGACTCCATACACAGTTTCAAGTGTAGATATGATAGAGCCCAATAGGCTCAGGAACCTGTACACCAGTTGATTGACAGTTGAGAGGCGGAACCAAAGAGCCAGAGCTCAACCCCCGCAAGCACAAATAGGTGTGTAGGTGAGTACCCCAAGCACAACTAGGTGAGTACACTCACACACACACACACACACACACACACACACACACACACACTCACACACACACACACACACACACACACACACACACACACACACACACACACACACACACACACACACACACACACACACACACACACACACACCTGAGACAGCCACCACCAAATATTGCAGTCAGGTGTGGAGTCCTCGCGTGAACAGCGGTGAGAATGTAGAGAGGGAACCACAGCTCTGGTCCCCCAGGTATTAGCGCGGGACATCAACGGAATCTTAATATAAACAATAATTAAAAAAGGTAAAGATAGGAAAAGAAGAAATATGAGTGGAAGCTGATTATAGTCACCGACACCAGGACAATATTGTTATAGGTAAAGTTGCAAATAAAGGAACGAGTTAAACGATGCTAGTTTTGTTGACACGATCTCTCTTCACGTCTTAACATGTAAATACTGCGGTGTAAACACAGGAAGGCAGTTATTACATCAACCAGCCGGGCGCACGCGCACCCGTGCTCGCTCCCCCACACACGCAAACTCCCGCACGCCTTACGGAAAAAAAAGGCTCGTACACCACACGAACGCAAGTCCAGAATACTAATAAACACACATTGGTTCATACAGGTGATGTTGGAGGGTATGAAGCGTTAATACGAAGGCAGTGTATGAGGTGGTACTGAGGAACTCCCACCACGCTCTCTACCTCCAGGAAATACTTGGGTAATTGGCGGTGGTGGTGGTGGTGTTTTGTGTTCCTACTGGCCTGGTGCTGGTGTTGTGGTGGTGTTGTGGTGGTGTTTTGTGTTCCTACTGGCCTGGTGCTGGTGTTGTGGTGGTGTTGTGGTGGTGTTTTGTGTTCCTACTGGCCTGGTGCTGGTGTTGTGGTGGTGTTGTGGTGGTGGTGGTGGTGGTGTTGTTGTGGTGCTGGTGGTGGTGGTGTTGTGACACTAGTGTTGTGGTGGTGGTGGTGTTGTTTTGTGTTCCTACTGGCCTGGTGCTGGTGTTGTGGTGGTGTTGTGGTGGTGGTGGTGGTGGTGTTGTTGTGGTGCTGGTGGTGGTGGTGTTGTGACACTAGTGTTGTGGTGGTGGTGGTGTTGTTCTGTGTTCCTACTGGCCTGGTGCTGGTGTTGTGGTGGTGTTGTGGTGCTGTTTTGTGTTCCTACTGGCCTGGTGCTGGTGTTGTGGTGGTGTTCTGCGTTCCTACTGGCCTGGTGCTGGTGTTGTGGTGGTGTTGTGGTGGTGTTCTGTGTTCCTACTGGCCTGGTGCTGGTGTTGTGGTGGTGTTGTGGTGGTGGTGGTGTGGTGGTGCTGTTTTGTGTTCCTACTGGCCTGGTGCTGGTGTTGTGGTGGTGTTGTGGTGGTGTTGTTGTGGTGCTGGTGGTGCTGGTGTTGTGGTGGTGTTGTTGTGGTGCTGGTGGTGGTGGTGTTGTGGTGGTGGTGTTGTGACACTGGTGTTGTGACACTAGTGTTGTGGTGGTGGTGGTGTTGTTTTGTGTTCCTACTGGCCTGGTGCTGGTGGTGTTGTGGTGATGTGGTGGTGGTGTTGTGGCGCTGGTGTTGTATTGCTGGTGGTTGTGGTCTTATGGTGTTGGTGGTACACACCTAATTGTGCTTGCAGGAGTTGAGTTTCGGCTCATTGGTTCCGCCTCTCAGCCATCAATTAACTGATGTACAGGTTCCTGGGCCTTCTGGGCTCTATCATATCTACATTTGAATCTGTGCATGAAGTCTGCCTCCACCACATCACTGCCTAATACATTCCTTTTGTTAACTATTCTGACACTCAAAAAAGAAGTTCTTTCTGTGGTGGTGGTGTAGTGGTGGTGTGAGGAGAATGATATATAAGTTACAGTTAAGTTCATGTCTTCTCCGCTAAGCTTATCTAGCTTAGATAAGCTTAGATAAGTTCTAGCACTAAGCTTAGTGCTTTCTCTTGATAATTACCGTACCTTATCTAGTTGTGTTATCTAGATGTACCTACGGGATGCGATATCTATCTCTAAAGCCCTTCCGCAAATAGGTTATTGTACCCGCTACATTTATATCTATTTTTGCACCACTCGCCTCCTGTTTCCGTGTAGCTCTTTCCACCCACCCCTCTCACTCTCTCTCTCTCTCAAGCTCTCACTCTACCCGTGGCAGCTGGAGGCTCCTAGGTATGCTTCAGCGTGAGGCTCGACGGCATACCCCTGCTCTGAGGCTCAAGGTGTGATACAACTTGAGGATCGCGAGTTTGATACCAAACGATCTCTCAGATCACTGTCCATTCAATTCAGATTCAAAGAGCAGGGCTTCAGCTGAGGCGACAAGTGTTCTTGAAACACTAATTTGCGACGCCCTGATCGATGGCGACCTGTCATGCACTATTGATCCGCTGATCGTAAACATAGTCAAGATATACACAGCCGTCATATTCATTGCATGGGACTCCTAGTAACGATGACTGGACACTTCAAGTTCAAGTTCAAGTATGTTTATTGAGATAAGCAATAAATACATCTCAAAGGGATAGAGTAGCTTAGGCTATTTCTACCCCCCTGACTGGACACATTACGACGTGAAAACGCATTAAGTGATTTACATGGTGCAGGTCGCCCAAGATGGAGACGCCCCTAGATGAAGACGTGTTGGAACTGCGTGTGTCCATCTTGGGATGAGAGTAGCATACACTCAGACGTGGCGAGAGTTGCTGCAACACCAGTCAACGAGACCATGTTATTAGATAAGCTTACTCATCTTAGCTTAGTAGATAGCTTAAGATAAGCTTACCGAATGTTGACTTTACCTTTGGAACTCTATTGAAGTACAGCCTCAGCGGACAGTACTAGGGCGTGGCTCGGAATCTCAGACAGTTGGTCAAGATCTCTTTGTTGTCTTGTGAGAGAGCAGTCGAATCCTTCTCGTTAAGGAGTAAAGTATATACACCCTGGAGCTTGTGTTCTCTCTATAGGAGCTTGAAGGAGCGAAGAACTTTGTGAACCAATTAATTAGGTGAAGCTCGAGAAGTTCGTACAGACGACTTCGGACTTCTCTGAAGACATTGCTGTAGTTACTCTCACTGACGTCACCAAATTTTGAGTCTTTAAACCATGACTTGCAGGGTCGTCTTGTAGGGTCGTCTTGTAGGGTTGTCTTGTAGGGTAGTCTTGCAGGGTCGTCTTGCAGGGTCGTCTTGTAGGGTCGTCTTGTAGGGTCGTCTTGTAGGGTCGTCTTGTAGGGTAGTCTTGCAGGGTCGTCTTGTAGGGTTGTCTTGCAGGGTTGTCTTGCAGGGTCGTCTTGTAGGGTTGTCTTGTAGGGTCGTCTTGCAGGGTCGTGGCGTTCGATTAAAACACTGCAAAAATACGATTAACCACAATTTTCACAACACTAACAGATACAACAATTAGGGTTAGTATGATAATACATAGTATGATAATACATAGTATGATAATACGTGTTTCCTCTGCTGACCTCTCAGCGCTTTCATACAACTGGAAATCCGACAATACACAAAGCTCTCATTTGCAAAGTTTCACCACAAAAAGCGAGGAATCTTTTTGGAAACCCTGAAGTAGAGTTTGCTTGACATGTTTGGTGGAAAACAAAATGTTGGAGCTTTTTTATCAATTACAAACTTCCATTCGCTGCCCTGGTTTGTAAAACTAAACACCAGAGTTCATGGATGTTTTGCTAAGCCCACTGTGTGTGTTTTGTGGTGTTTTCTTTACTAATACAGGGAGTAAAGGTGTGTGTTCCGGCCACATCAAGACTTATTATGGAAGAACCACTCAGGAGCATCAGCTGTTACACCAACACACACTAAGTTATTGTGATGGAAACACGTGATGCAATATTATGAGAAAGGTGTTTGAAAGGTGAGGGAGCCAGAGGGAGTGAGGGAGCCAGAGGGAGTGAGGGAGCCAGAGGGAGTGAGGGAGCCAGAGGGAGGGAGGAAGCCAGAGGGAGTGAGGGAGCCAGAGAGGGAGTGAGGGAGCCAGAGGGAGTGAGGGAGCCAGAGGGAGTGAGGGAGCCAGAGGGAGTGAGGGAGCCAGAGGGAGTGAGGGAGCCAGAGGGAGTGAGGAAGCCAGAGGGAGTGAGGGAGCCAGAGGGAGGGAGGGAGCCAGAGGGAGTGAGGGAGCCAGAGGGAGGGAGGGAGCCAGAGGGAGGGAGCCAGAGGGAGTGAGGGAGCCAGAGGGAGGGAGCCAGAGGGAGTGAGGGAGCCAGAGGGAGGGAGGGAGCCAGAGGGAGTGAGGGAGCCAGAGGGAGTGAGGGAGCCAGAGGGAGTGAGGGAGCCAGAGGGAGTGAGGGAGCCAGAGGGAGTGAGGGAGCCAGAGGGAGGGAGGAGACCGTCATCAATCAGCAGGTGGCAGAGGAGAGACACGGGGCGCCAGCCGCCGCCTCGTATCAACCACTGCTGGCAATAATATGCAAATTAGATCCCATTTTATTGCCTCCTAACTAGATTAACAGTGTGCAGCGGGACGCTTGTGTTCCAGCCGCCCCGCGTGTCTGGGACCCCCCACCACCACCCGCGTGTCTGGGACCCCCACCACCACCCGCGTGTCTGGGACCACCACCATCACCCGCGTGTCTGGGACCACCACCATCACCCGCGTGTCTGGGACCACCACCACCACCCCGCGTGTCTGGGACCACCACCACCACCCACGTGTCTGGGACCCCCACCACCACCCACGTGTCTGGGACCACCACCACCCACGTGTCTGGGATCCCCACCACCACCCGCGTGTCTGGGACCCCCACCACCCACGTGCCTGGGACCCCCACCACCACCCGCGTGTCTGGGACCCCCACCACCCACGTGTCTGGGACCCCCACCACCACCCACGTGCTCGGGACCCCCACCACCACCCACGTGCCCGGGACCCCCACCACCACCCACGTGCCCGGGACCCCCACCACCCGCGTGCCCGGGACCCCCACCACCCACGTGCCTGGGACCCCCACCACCACCCGCGTGTCTGGGACCCCCACCACCCACGTGTCTGGGACCCCCACCACCACCCGCGTGTCTGGTACCCCCCCACCACCCACGTGTCTGGGACCCCCACCACCACCCGCATGCCCGGGACCCCCACCACCCACGTGCCTGGGACCCCCACCACCACCCACGTGTCTGGGACCCCCACCACCACCCACGTGTCTGGGACCACCACCACCACCCACGTGTCTGGGACCCCCACCACCACCCACGTGTCTGGGACCACCACCACCACCCACGTGTCTGGGACCCCCACCACCACCCGCATGCCCGGGACCCCCACCACCCACGTGCCTGGGACCCCCACCACCACCCACGTGTCTGGGACCCCCACCACCACCCACGTGTCTGGGACCCCCACCACCACCCACGTGTCTGGGACCACCACCACCACCCACGTGTCTGGGACCCCCACCACCACCCACGTGTCTGGGACCACCACCACCACCCGCGTGCCCGGGATCCCCACCACCCACGTGCCTGGGACCTCACTATAATGGCACTACCCCTTATAACATCAACAGTTGTATTGGACACTTGGTAATGAGTGAGGTGAGCGCCGCTCCCGCCACTTACCACTCTAATAATTATTCTCAAACATTAATATGTGACCGCCGTCCACCCTTATGGTCAATACATCGACAGCCTGTATGATGACCCTTATGGTCAATACATCGACAGCCTGAATGATGACCCTTATGGTCAATACATCGACAGCCTGTATGATGATCCTTATGGTCAATACACCGACAGCCTGTATGATGACCCTTATGGTCAATACACCTACAGCCTGTATGATGACCCTTATGGTCAATACACCGACAGCCTGTATGATGACCCTTATGGTCAATACATCGACAGCCTGTATGATGACCCTTATGGTCAATACATCGACAGCCTGAATGATGACCCTTATGGTCAATACATCGACAGCCTGTATGATGACCCTTATGGTCAATACATCGACAGCCTGTATGATGACCCTTATGGTCAATACACCAACAGCCTCTATGATGACCCTTACGGTCAATACACCGACAGCCTGTATGATGACCCTTTACGGTACCTATTTACTGCTAGGTAACAGGGACATCAGGGTGAAAGAAAATATGCCCCTTGTTTCTCGCCGGCACCGGGAATGGAACCCTGGACTACGTATCCAGCGTAGGGTCCACTCAGCCACCAGCGCCCAGCAGGTGTACCAGATCTCTTGAGTATTACTGACCAAAGGATAATTATATAAGCCCATTGATTGATGCTAATAGTGCTGACACCACTCCTTAATTATGGTAGTTAATTATGCTTGTTAACTGTCCTGACTCTTGAGGAGGAAAGACAAGAACATATAAACCAGAGGATTATAGAACCTTTTGATAATTACAGAATTAATTATGAATTACTAATCACTGTTCCTGTTGATAATTATCGGATGTTATCAATTCACTACCAGGATCACTTGAATTATCCAAGGCAGGTCAGCTCAAGAATATATGCTCAATATAAGGACTAAGAAAATGAACTGAAATAACAATTCAAATTATAACTCGGTAATTTATTAATCAAAGTCAATTGAACCCCTACTCTAAAATATATTTATACCTAAATTTATTTTTTTTTTAAATTTAGGCCCGAGGGGCGAGTTTATTGGGCAGCGCCACTCATCTTGTGAGTGGACACATCGCCATAGCAGCATGTGCAACACTCCCCAATAGGAAGAAAATCCGCTGGGTTGTTCATCCTGTCACTTGTACCCAGACACAGCTGGGACTTGCTTAACTGTCTCAAGTGAACAGCTCCTCAAACAAGAAGATTAACATCTATCAACCCTTAAAAGCTTACGTTATTTATACCTAATAAGTGATTTAGGTGTAGATCTACAACAATATGCAAACTCCAACAGGCATATTCACCTTACTCTCTAACAGGCAGTCGGAGTTGGGGGGCAGCTTGGGCCGACCCCGAGCACACACAAACTACCCCTGGCACTACAAACTCACACTCTACTCATCATGATTGATTGATGAAGATTTAAGCCACCCAAGAGGTGGCATGAATAGCCCGTGAAACTCATCATGCTAGGCCAGGCTCTTATATATAGGTAACACCCCGCTGATGGGCATGGGGGGGGGGGGAGGGCGGAAAGAGGTCCTGTGAGACCTGGACCCGGGTCTCACAGGACCTGGGTACAGGACACAGGTCTCACAGGACCTGGGTACAGGACACAGGTCTCACAGGACCTGGGTACAGGACCCCACAAGTCAACTTGTGGACGGGCCTCCCCCCCCCCCTCGCATACCTCGAGGAATTCATAACACATTAATTTGGGAGCTCTTGCGGCCTGAGTGGGGCTTCACATACCATTATAGATGGACTGGCTCTGAGTACCAATTACTTGCCGAGCTGTGTTTAACTAAACTGCCACCATCCTCTTGGAGCAGCAGGCCGGCTAGTGGCCTAACCTCCTTGACCTCTTATCTCCACACACAGAGAGAGGGATAGAAATTGCAGGATAGGTGGATAGAAGACGGGAGAAAATTATAGGACAGGTGGATAGAAGAGAGAAAGGAAGAGTTAGCTGAACTCTGTTACACCACTACCCGCTACCCGTGTGCCTGGGATCTCCACTACCTGGTACCTAGGACCCCAGAACCTGAGCACCTGGGACCCTACCACCCTGGTAGCTGGGACCCTACCACCCTGGTAGCTGGGACCCTACCACCCTGGTAGCTGGGATCCTACCACCCTGGTAGCTGGGACCCTACCACCCTGGTAGCTGGGATCCTACCACCCTGGTAGCTGGGACCCTACCACCCTGGTAGCTGGGACCCTACCACCCTGGTAGCTGGGACCAACAACCACCCTGGTAGCTGGGACCAACAACCACCCTGGTAGCTGGGACCCTACCACCCTGGTAGCTGGGACCAACAACCACCCTGGTAGCTGGGACCCTACCACCCTGGTAGCTGGGACCAACAACGTAAACAAGACAAGAGTGAATACTTCCCTCCCAAGACTCTGCTACAAATTCGAGGCATCATCAGACAACATCACCCTGACACGGAACTAAAGAAAGGAAGATACAAGAACAAAAGAGTGAATCTGTACACTGGTACAATGTGGTTGCAGCTGGCAGTCCTAATTATTATGGACGAAGAGGAGGTGGCCGCGGGAGAGAATCAGTAATAGCAAGAACTCGTCTTGGATACAAATTCCCATGGAGATTCTGGATGGAAACAACAGTTAAGCAGCGAAGTTGCAGAATCTGTGGTGAGAGTGACGGACACCGCCTTGACCACTACCTGAGAGTGTGAACATTTAAGAGACCTTAGAAATATATGTAGAATAATGAACCTCACATTATGAGTTAGGAAAACACTATTTGTCACAAATACATATAAAATCTTTTCTTTAAAGATTTCCCCAATTTGCACTCACAAGATAACGTAAATTTTATGGGTTGGCAAATTGTAATCTACTTGTTTGATAAGTTGTTCACTTAAGACAGTTAAGCAAGTCCCAGCTGTGTCTGGGTACAAGTGACAGGATGAACAACCCAGCGGGTTTTCTTCCTATTGGGGAGTGGTGTACATGCTGCTATGGCGGTGTGTCCACTCACAGGATGAGTGGCGCTGCCCAATAAACTCGCCCCTCGGGGCAAAATAAAAAATAACAACTTAATTAAGTAGCGATGAATGGAACCTGTGTGGTTCACTCTTATGTTAATGTAAACCCACGCTCAGTCTTCGTTCACAGCTGCTCAGCTGTCCTCCCTTGTGGCACAGTTGCTGCTCCACCACAGACCCGCCCACACACAGTCCGGACTCACCGCCCTCAAACAGTCCGGACTCACCGCCCACACACAGTCCGGACTCACCGCCCTTACACAGTCCGGACTCACCGCCCACACACTGTCCGGACTCACCGCCCACACACTGTCCGGACTCACAGCCCACACACTGTCCGGACTCACCGCCCACACACTGTCCGGACTCACCGCCCTCACACAGTCCGGACTCACCGCCCACACACTGTCCGGACTCACCGCCCACACACTGTCCTGACTCACCGCCCTCACACTGTCCGGACTCACCGCCCACACACTGTCCGGACTCACCGCCCACACACTGTCCGGACTCACCGCCCTCACACAGTCCGGACTCAACGCCCTCACACAGTCCGGACTCACCGCCCACACACAGTCCGGACTCACCGCCCACACACTGTCCGGACTCACCGCCCTCACACAGTTCGGACTCACCGCCCTCACACAGTCCGGACTCATCGCCCACACACAGTCCGGACTCACCGCCCACACACAGTCCGGACTCACCGCCCACACACTGCCCGGACTCACAGCCCTCACAGTCCGGACTCACCGCCCTCACACAGTCCGGACTCACCGCCCTCATAGTCCGGACTCACCGCCCTCACATAGTCCGGACTCACCGCCCTCACACAGTCCGGACTCACCGGCCTCACAGTCCGGACTCACCGCCCACACACTGTCCGGACTCACCGCCCACACACGGTCCGGACTCACCGCCCTCACACAGTCCGGACTCACCGCCCTCATAGTCCGGACTCACCGCCCTCACACAGTCCGGACTCACCGCCCTCACACAGTCCGGACTCACCGGCCTCACAGTCCGGACTCACCGCCCACACACTGCCCGGACTCACCGCCCTCACACAGTCCGGACTCAACGCCCTCACACAGTCCGGACTCACCGCCCACACACAGTCCGGACTCACCGCCCACACACTGTCCGGACTCACCGCCCTCACACAGTTCGGACTCACCGCCCTCACACAGTCCGGACTCATCGCCCACACACAGTCCGGACTCACCGCCCACACACAGTCCGGACTCACCGCCCACACACTGCCCGGACTCACAGCCCTCACAGTCCGGACTCACCGCCCTCACACAGTCCGGACTCACCGCCCTCATAGTCCGGACTCACCGCCCTCACATAGTCCGGACTCACCGCCCTCACACAGTCCGGACTCACCGGCCTCACAGTCCGGACTCACCGCCCACACACTGTCCGGACTCACCGCCCACACACGGTCCGGACTCACCGCCCTCACACAGTCCGGACTCACCGCCCTCATAGTCCGGACTCACCGCCCTCACACAGTCCGGACTCACCGCCCTCACACAGTCCGGACTCACCGGCCTCACAGTCCGGACTCACCGCCCACACACTGCCCGGACTCACCGCCCTCACAGTCCGGACTCACCGCCCTCTCACAGTCCGGACTCACCGCCCTCACACAGTCCGGACTCACCGCCCACACACGGTCCGGGTGGTGAGTCCAGACAGAGTGTGTACAACAATAAAATTATAAATAATAAAATAATAATTATAATATAATCGCATTATTTCTATCATTAATGTTAAATAATATTAATTAATAATATATATTAAAACAGTAGTAAGCGAGTATAAAAACAAGAAGGTAAATTTGTGAGGAGGACTCGAGTCCTGACTGCCAGGCCGGGGCTATTGTCTCCACAACAACAGGGACTCCAGAGAGAGAGAGAGAGAGAAAAGGTGCCCGTAATAATCCACTATCTTGAACGACCGTTACCGTGAGTCCTATTGTCAATTTGCGCCAGAACACCCGGTAAGTGGCCCACACCATCCCCACTATTCCTCTAACCACCCTATTCCGTAACCACACTAACCCCCCCTTCCCCCTCTAAGACGAGGCCCTTAGAGGCGTCGTATAGTCCAGCCTCCTAGCTCGCCCCTCCCCTCCTTCCCCCACGTCTCATTGCCCACAGCAAACACGCGAACTTACCCTATTCTCTTACCCCAGTGTTGCAGACTCGACCCTTACCCAAATGTTCATAACCCCATGGTCGTAGATGCCACAAACGGCTGCGGGGCTGCAGGCCTTACAGCCTCACCTCGGACACTTATCTTACTGCTTTATCCCAGACGCTTACAGCCACACCCTGGCCCCCCTGACAGCCACACCCTGGCCCCCCTGACAGCCACACCCTGGCCCCCCTGACAGCCACACCCTGGCCCCCCTGACAGCCACACCCTGGCCCCCCTGACAGCCACACCCTGGCCCCCTGACAGCCACACCCTGGCCCCCCTGACAGCCACACCCTGGCCCCCCTGACAGCCACACCCTGGCCCCCCTGACAGCCACACCCTGGCCCCCCTGACAGCCACACCCTGGCCCCCCTGACAGCCACACCCTGGCCCCCCTGACAGCCACACCCTGGCCCCCCTGACAGCCACACCCTGGCCCCCCTGACAGCCACACCCCGTCCAGCGTTATTTATTTAACTGCCACAGTTATATTTTAACAGGTACTGAATTCAGCCAGGTCAGCTCCTGTGACCTAGGGCCACGGAGTCCTTTGTAATCAAAGGTATGTATAGGAGCACCAGAGTACACTCCTGCTTCAGTTCTCCGGTGGTCGTGCAACAGCGGCACCTCTCGTGAGTTATATTATTAAAAATAGCAAGTGATTTCTGGAGTATTACTGTAACCGCTAATGATTGATGGCTCGGTCACAACTCTGGCGCCCACCCCCACACCGCCTCTACCACACCCACGTCCCACCTCGCCTCACAATAACCCAAGCCCTCACAGTCCAGCCACTCTATTACAAAGCCAAGCCCGGTTCCAGTTCCCATGGCCCCGCCCTTCAATACCTCCCCTTTGTCTGGGTGGAGTGTGACAGGTGAGAGGCCGGCGGTGGAGCAGGTAAGCTACCCATTGTCTCATTCCTTCTCGTCACCCACATGGGACTATTGTCAGCCAGATTGCCCACTGATTTCTCCCCCTGACAAATTTTAACATGGATGTTTTCGGTGGGTGGAATGTTGTCAGTGGCAGCATTTGATAGGAAAGCAAGTAGGATGTGCCAGTGTGTGGAGATCCCTGTCAAAGAATAACTCGTGTGCGTATTACAACCGGGGGACTGCCTTAACACCGTAGCATGACAGTGTGTGTACACAAGAACCTTGCGGGCGTTTATACGCTTGTGGGGTATCCTATTGTACAGTGTAGGGTAGTGAAGGCTCTTTTGCATGTTGCTGTGTCGTCCGTGTGCAGTATTGTGTCTGTGGGTCGAGAAGGGTGGTGTTGGAAGTGCCTGATATGGAATGGGTAGATACGATTCAATGTAGAAACATCCTAACACAGCAAATCCAATATTAAAAAAAGTACTGAATGTAATGAAACCAAAGCGAATTATTTTCTTCCCCTTTATACCCCAAGCCCGGGCAGTAAAACGTCCTTCGGGCAGTAAAGTGCCTCTAGGTAGTAAAGCATCCTCAGGGCAGTGAAACAACATTGGGGCAGTAAAGTGTCCTCAGAGGCAGGAAAGTGTTTTCAGGAGGGCGCCAAAGCGTTCTCATGGCACCAAAGTTTCCTCAGAGAGAACCAGCTTCCTCTGTTCAGAAAGCATACTAATGACAATGCTTCCCGAGGCCGGAACGAGACCTCATACAAGCCCTGAGAGTCCAGCCCACATCCTTCCCCGGCACCAGGAAGCCTTCAAAGAATACCTCATTACTTCACAACTTTCTCGACAGTGTTCCTGGGTGAATTCTTTCTTGTCCAGTCAAAGTTAATCCGCGAGCCAGACCGAAATCAGAGCCGGGACACCATCGAGGCGTCACTGTCTTCACGCCATCAAGCGGACAGCAACGACTTTACACAAAGAAAACATTGAAAGAAAGAAAGAAAGAAAGAGAGAGAGAGAGAGAGAGAGAGAGAGAGAGAGAGAGAGAGAGAGAGAGAGAGAGAGAGAGAGATAGAGAGAGAGAGAGAGAGAGAGAGAGAGAGAGAGAGAGAGAGAGAGAGAGAGAGAGAGAGAGAGATAGAGAGAGAGAGAGAGAGAGAGAGAGAGAGAGAGAGAGAGAGAGAGAGAGAGAGAGAGAGAGAGAGAGAGAGAGAGAGAGAGAGAGAGAGAGAGAGAGAGAGAGAGAGAGAGAGAAAGTTTACCCACGACTATCAAAGTAAAACAAAAGTGGCTTGAGAGTTATCCAGGCGGGGGTCTCCTAAGATCCATTGTTCGTCAAGTCTTCGTATTGCGTTTGTTCACACAAGAAACCTTCACCAACTTCTTGAAAGGATTTCTCAGAGGAGGAGGAGGAGGAGGAGGAGGTTGAAGGATGGGGAAGGGGAACGTTCACTTCACACGTGCAAAGAATACAGAAAAAAAACTTCAGATGACGTCTCCGAGTGTATGTGACATCGGGTTGGTGGTGACATCCCCAGGTGGACTTTGTATGCACAGCGTCGGACTGTAGAGGCCTGGATGAGGACGCAACAAGTCCAGCGAACACCAAGTGGGTCAAGGAGAGTGGTGGACGGTCTGGGTTTGACATGGGATAGTTCACGGGAACGTGGGATATCTGGTATGGAATACATCAAACAGAATATTATGGCTGGTTCTGGTGATATTGGATGGTGAGGAGAGGTGCAACCCGTCCTCATCAACAGAGTCAAATGCTAGTTAATCTACTCGCTAAACCCCGTTTTTAAATGAAAAGCACTTTAGGCCCTTTCTGGGCCTGAACCCGGGCCCTTTCCTGGCCCGGAAGTTAAAGCAAGTTAAAAACATGACTGTTAGACAAATTTGTTACTGTCAACGACCCTCGCCCCTCTGGCACGAGGCCAGTAGACACTAAAGCTTCCCCACGCCACAGACGACCTTTGATGTGAGAGACTACTGGCTCTACGGTATAACTGGAGGCCACGTGTATATCCTTGTGGCTTAGACGAAATTCGAGGAAGCTGCAGTTGAGGCAGACGGCTGGTCTGGACACGCATCTGTCGGAAACGGGGCGAGGATCACACCACATCCCAGAGTGAGACTACTCCTGCAGTCTATATTAACCAGGTTCTTCTTAACGTTTGAGTATTAAACTCGCGAGAAGGGAAGGGAAGGGAACTATCAGGGGGGGAAAGCGCCAAGCCATTACGACTATATAGCACTTGGAAGGGATCAGGATAAGGATTTGGGATGGGACGGAGGGGAAAGGAATGGTGGCCTACCACTTGGATGGTCGGGAATTGAACGCCGACCTGCATGAAGCGAGACCGTCGCTCTACCGTCCAGCCCAAGTGGTTGGTGAAAAGTGAATGTCTTCAACAACTGAGACGACACAGACAATGTTTGACACGATCACCCCCCGTAGAGTAACAAATATCATATAATTATGAATAGTTTGCTTAGTTAATTCATAAATATGGCAGCCAAATCAATTATAACCCGTATCTAAATAAAATAATTAAAATAAATAATTGCCTCGTTACGACTTGACGCCAACATAACCTTGAATATTATCAAATTCGCATCGGGAGATTAATGAGCGCTGAAGACCGCTAACCTCTCACCTTCAACATTAACTTTAATATGGCATTTTATGCCATAAAACTGGTATACAATTGACAGTTCATGCAACAATATATATATATGAAGGGTGGGAGGGGCTCCTGCCCAGGACCTGACCGCTGGACGAGAGAGAACAACAGCAAGTTGGTTTCCGGAGTTGCATCTTGCTCGTCCAGTAACCAGCATGATTCTCAGGGCCACAGTTCAGGAGAAAAAATATGAAGGTGTTTGCATCCGCTCCCACCCACGTCACTGGATCCGCCAGCTTCAGTCGGCTGTTTTTGTCGAGCAGAATCCCGGGACCATTCCGGTAAGTCCCGGACAGTCCCAAGACGTCCCGGACAGTCCCAGGAAGTCCCGGACAGTCCCAGGAAGTCCCGGACAGTCCCAGGAAGTCCCAGGAAGTCCCGGACAGTCCCAGGAAGTCCCAGGAAGTCTCGGACAGTCCCAGGAAGTGTTGGGCAGTCCCGAAAAAATACCAAAAAGTCTCCTCGAGCCGTTTCAAGCAACGCCCAGGCAATGTGAGCGGTCATTAGTATTCCCTGACAGTCGAGGCTCAGTGCGGTGAATAGTTAAAACCTCTGATATCTACTTCAGTCTGGTCCTGGACACAACACGGTCTGGCCAGTCATCTCAATACCAATGTATGGCTGTGCTCTCAGCACACACATGTTGAAGACTGGGCACAGGAAGCTATTACACCAGGTCTGGGTACACGACTCCGTTACACCAGGTCTGGGCAGGTGAACACTCTCAAGGTTGGGAGTGGGAGGGTTGGCTTAATTTGAGTCTTCTTATCAAGTACATTTTTTTGTACAATGCAGTACAAGTGTCAATAAGCAGACGATGAGTCACATTAACGTGGCTGAAGACATGAAGACCAAACCACACTCCAGAAGATGAGGAGACGACGACGTTTCGGTCCGTCCTGGACCATTATCAAGTCAACTGTCTTGCTAATGGTCCAGGACGGACCGAAACGTCGTCGTCTCCTCATCTTCTAGTGTGTGGTTTAGTCTTCAAGTGTGTGTAAATTTTATCGTGTGAGGAAACTCCGTGGTCCATACACTGGGTGTGTGTGAGGCAGGTGACGTGCTCTATCACACTGATCATGGTGAGGATGCTGGTCGAGGGCGACGGTAGTGGTGGTGGCAGGTCTACCCGCTCCTCTGAGGTACCCGCTGACACCAGGAAGCAGGTGTGGCAGCAACAAGCAGAGTTAAGATCCAGTGCAGGAGAATGTTTGTGCCTGGGCTGGCTGTAAGGGTCTCAGAAGTCATTAAGGGCACTCGGTTGAGGAGTTAGATCTGCCTTGATTCATCTCTGTGGTATATGATAGCACTCTATCCTTGCAGCCAAGTCATTCAGGATTATATCCACATTATCGTATCAACATTTAATTCATCCAAGTTATTTTTCATAATATTGTGGATTGTATCATGTTTATATATATATATATATATATATATATATATATATATATATATATATATATATATATATATATATATATATATATATATATATATATATATATATATATATATATGTCGTACCTAGTAGCCAGAACGTACTTCTCAGCCTACTATACAAGGCCCGATTTGCCTAATAAGCCAAGTTTTCATGAATTAATTGTTTTTCGACTACCTAACCTACCTAACCTAACCTAACCTAACTTTTTCGGGTACCTAACCTAACCTAACCTATAAAGATAGGTTAGGTTAGGTTAGGTAGGGTTGGTTAGGTTCGGTCATATATCTACATTAATTTTGACTGTAATAAAAAAAAATTGCCCTCATACATAATGAAATGGGTAGCTTTATCATTTCATAAGAAAAAACTTAGAGAAAATATATTAATTCAGGAAAACTTGGCTTATTAGGCAAATCGGGCCTTGCATAGTAGGCTGATAAGTGCATTCTGGCTACTAGGTACGACATATATATATATATATATATATATATATATATATATATATATATATATATATATATATATATATATATATATATATATATATACCCGGCCATGTATTGCTGTGGCTCAGCAACAGCAACCCTCCCCATGTCTCCCAGTACCTCCCAACAATTCCCCCCGTCCCAACGTCTTCCCAAGCAATCCTCACTCCCCGGTCCCCTCGTCCTCACCACCATTTCCTCCCTCCCCCATCCCTTTGTCCTCCCAACCATTCCCCACTCCACCGTCCCCTCGTCCTCCTAACCGTTCCCCACTTCCCTGTCCCCTTGTCCTCCCCTCACCAATCTCCATTCAACTGTTCCCTCGTCCCCATCATCCCCCATTCCGGTATCCTCGTCCTCCCCATCATTTCCCACTCCCTCGTTCGATGCTTTCCCAAATGATCTGATGGTCCCATCAGAAAATTGGGAACATCAAATGATCTGATGGTCCCATCAGAAAATTGGGAACATCAAATGATCTAATGTTCCCATCACTGAACTATAAGAAGAACAATTAAAAAACGAAATAAAAAACAATAAAAAAATAAATTATACTCACGAAATGAACGGTATGGTAAACAAAGCTCAATTCCATCGCAATGTCACACGAAATAAATAAATAAAAATGAAAATAACTCGAAATCTATAATAATTCAATTTAGTATAGAGTAAGTTGCTCTTACGTTTAACAGATGGCGCTGTTTTAAAAAAAATCATGTTTTTACCTGTCACAGGTGTGGCATCTATACTTATACTCACGAAATGAACGGTATGGTAAACCACATAGCTCAGTTCCAACACAATGTCATACAAAATAATAAAATCAAAATGAAAATAAATTGAAATGTATGAAAATTTAATTTGTCAATGCAATCGAAAATTTTGAAATGGAATCATACCATATTTAATATATCGTGTGTGGCTCTTACGTGCAACAGATAGTGCTGTTTCTTAAAAAAAAACAGTTTTTACCTGTCACAGGTGTGGCATCTATACTTATATTTATGAAATGAACGGTATGGTAAACAACACAACTCCATTCCAACACAATGTTACACAAAATAATTCAATAAAAAAATAAATAAATCGAAATCTATGAAAATTCAATTTGTCAATGCAATTGAAAACATTGAAATTTAATTCGTAACATATTTAGTATAGCGTGTGTTATTATTACATGCAACAGATGGTCCTGTTTTTTTTAACATGTTTTTATCTGTCACAGGTGTGGTATCTATATAGTAGGTATATAAAAACATGCGCCTATTCGAATGCAACTTCGTGTCAAAATTTCAAAGCAATCGGTGAAGAATTTTCAGAGATTACAGCGTGTGTTGCTCTAGCGTTCAACAGATGGCACTGTTTAAAAAAAAATCCTATCACAGGTGGGGCATGTATATAGTAGGTATATAAAAACACGCGCCTATTCGAATGCAACTTCGTGTCAAAATTTCAAAGCAATCAGTAAAGAGGTTTCGAAGAGTTCTCTCACATGAAAAACTGTTTTTATTTTTAAGCATTTTTTTCCCCATCACAGACGTGACATCTATATATTATGTATATAAAAACCTGCTAAGGTGTGAATGGAACATCGTGTGAAAATTTCAAAGCAATCGGTGAAGAACTTTCGGAGATTAGCGATTTTGAACAAACGAACATTTCCATATATATATATATAATATATATATATATATATATATATATATATATATATATATATATATATATATATATATATATATATATATATATATATATATATATATACACACACACACGTTCACAGTATAATCTCCATTCTCTTCCTTCCTTCTCGACCACTTCCTTTCGTCTCTCCCTCTTCCGACCATTTAGTCCCCCAGAGCCGTAGAAGGGGATAATCAACCTGTTAATTGAATAAGTCCAACTGTCCTATTAAAAGCCAGCAGCAGCAGCCAGGCGCCGACCCCACAAAGGCTGTTGTTGTGTAATGTGTTCTGGTCACTCTGGGGTGCTGGGAGGCAATGTATGGGGTGGGAGAGGAGGGGCGGGTGATGGGAGGGAGACGCATGGGAGGGGAGAGATGTGTTGGGAGGGTGGAGGGAGGGAAAAAATGGACGGAGAGGTATGAGGAGAGAAAAGACAGGGTATAATAGCGACGAAAAACGATGTAGGTTAAATAGAGAAGGAGAGGTATTGGGTAGGCAGAGGTAGGGAGAGGGAAGGTACAAAAGAGGGAATGAGAATGCAGGAATAGAGAATGGATAAAGCGGGTGATTGGTGAAGGTGGAGAAGAAGGAGAGGAGAGCGTAAAGGATGTATAAAGACCTACGAGTGAAAATTCTTATCAGAGATGCATTAAATATAGATAACCAAAATTAGGACATCGAAATCGATTGATAATTTGTCACCCTCACGAGAGAGAGAGAGAGAGAGAGAGAGAGAGAGAGAGAGAGAGAGAGAGAGAGAGAGAGAGAGAGAGAGAGAGAGAGAGAGAGAGAGAGAGAGAGAGAGAGAGAGAGAGAGAGAGAGAGAGAGAGAGAGAGAGAGAGAGAGAGAGAGAGAGAGAGAGAGAGAGAAAGAGAGAAAGAGAGAGAGAGAGAGAGAGAGAGAGAGAGAGAGAGAGAGAGAGAGAGAGAGAGAGAGAGAGAGAGAGAGAGAGAGAGAGAGAGAGAAAGAAAGAGAGAAAGAGAGAGAGAGAGAGAGAGAGAGAGAGAGAGAGAGAGAGAGAGAGAGAGAGAGAGAGAGAGAGAGAGAGAGAGAGAGAGAGAGAGAGAGAGAGAGAAAGAGAGAAAGAGAGAAAGAGAGAGAGAGAGAGAGAGAGAGAGAGAGAGAGAGAGAGAGAGAGAGAGAGAGAGAGAGAGAGAGAGAGAGAGAGAGAGAGAGAGAGAGAGAGAGAGAGAGAGAGATAGAAGGGAGAGAAGAGAGACAAAGAGGAAAGACGGAATGAGTTGTGTAACAAAGATTGAGGGAAGAGAGAGGAGAGGAAATATAAAGAAAAAGGTTATAGAGAAGAGTTGGGACAGACTAAAGAGGTTAATAAATTTATCTCAAGAATAGTTGTCTAGTCACTAGATGTGACCAACCAGTTAATTTAGTCTACACTAAACTACACTATATAGATTTTGATTTAGATTTAGAAACTACGTTCTTCAGTTATTTAAACATTATTACAGATATTAAATTGAGAATCAGAAACTATGTTTATAACAACTTATACAGACCATTACTATAATGTTTAAGTGCTTCCTCGAACACTAACAGTGAAATACAACGGTGAACACTGACCGTATGTGACATGCAACGGTGAACACTGACCGTATGGGACATGCAACGGTGAACATTGACCGTATGGGACATGCAACGGTGAACATTGACCGTATGGGACATGCAACGGTGAACATTGACCGTATGGGACATGCAGCGGTGAACATTGACCGTATGGGACATGCAACGGTGAACACTGACCGTATGGGACATGTAACGGTGAACATTGATGATTTGGAACCAGCAACGGTGAACATTGATCATGAGGGACTTCCAACGGTGAACATTGACCTTCTCTTTTGAAGTACCTGAAGTTGAAGGGGTCCAGAGGTCCCCTGGTTATATAACAAACTGGTTATTTCCGACATTTATGACCATCAGACGGTCCGTGTCGGTCATTTTGACCACATGTGTGTTCTGTATCATTCTATAGACAAATTAAAACGTGCTCCTCCCCTACAGTCATGCATCTTGTTAGAGGATTCTGTCAGCATTGTTCATATGAAGTTGCAACTCGCTTCTCTGTGTGTCTGCCTCACTGATTCACTCATCCTAGTCCTCATTTAAGTGTGAGAGTATTGCATGAGTAGAGCATGAGAGGGGCAGGGAAGCTATACAGGTCCACACAAGAAAAGGAACTGATCTGTGAGGGGAGAAGGGAGGGGGGGGGGGGGGAGCAAAGTCTGGGATGGGGGCGAAGGTGGGGTGGTGATTGAATGAGACATGGGGGAGGGATGGGCAGGAAGGGATGGATTAAAGTGAGGTTGTTGGAGTAGGATAGAGGATTATGGGTCAAAGGAGGGGCTTGGGTGGGGAGTGGCATAGAAGGAATTGAGGGGGTGATGTGGCCCCGGCTGTGGTGGTCAGGGAAGGGGGTTTTTCAGACTACATCTTCTCTCCTGCTTTTCCTCGGCAATTTTGTCATTGAACTCGATGTAGTTTGTCCGGCACGACACTGCCTCTCTACATCCAGTGCTGCTATTCTGGTATAAAAGTTGTCCTTTGAGTTACACCATTGTTATAATTCTGATTACCTTCTACACCTTACCTGGAATACCTGTCAGTTGTACTGGTATTTAATTTTGTTGACCAGACCACACACTAGAAATTGAAGGGACGACGACGTTTCGGTCCGTCCTGGACCATTCTCAAGTCAATCGACTTGAGAATGGTCCAGGACGGACCGAAACGTCGTCGTCCCTTCAATTTCTAGTGTGTGGTCTGGTCAACATACTTCAGCCACGTTATTGTGACTCATCGCCTGCATATGGTATTTAATTTATTGCCTACTATCTGTCTTCTTGTTAAATGTTGGACTAACTTAACCTAACCTAACCTAACCTAACCTAACCTACTATCTGTCTTCTTGTTAAATGTTGGCCTAACTTAACCTAACCAAACAAAACCCAAACCTAACCTAGCCTAACCTATCTTGAGGTTATCTTGAGATGATTTCGGGGCTTTAGACCGCGGCCCGGTCCTCGACCAGGCCTCCACCCCCAGGAAGCAGCCCGTGACAGCTGACTAACACCCAGGTACCTATTTACTGCTAGGTAACAGGGGCATAGGGTGAAAGAAACTTGGCCCATTTGTTTCTGCCTCGTGCGGGAATCGAACCCGCGCCGCAGAATTACGAGTCCTGCGCGCTATCCACCAGGCTACGAGCCTGACCTCGTAGCCTAGCCTAACCTAACCTATCCTATCCTAACCTAACCTAACCTATCCTATCCTAACCTAACCTATCCTATCCTATCCTAACCTAACCTAATCTAACCTATCCTATCCTAACCTATCCTAACCTAACCTAACCTATCCTAACCTAATCTATCCTAACCTATCCTATCCTAACCTATCCTAACCTAGCCTAACCTATCCTAACCTAACCTAACCTATCCTATCCTAACCTAACCAAACCAAAATGTTGGTAACTACGTTTCCCATTTACCAGAATTCTGGGAGATGTCCTGCCTCCAGTGTTCTCGTTTAAGATTTTGGCCAGTGGATGAGAAAGGCCCTCTGCAGCATCCTTCAGTGTGATAACATCAAGTCTGGTCAAGTTGCTTTTATCGCATCTTGTTCCTTAAGATTCGTGTTCACCTCACCACTAAATGACTCTTGTGCTATTTAGTGTCTAGTTGTGTGTGTGTTCTCAGCTAGTTGTATTCACCTAGTTGTGCTTGCGGGGATTGAGCTCTGCTCTTTCGGCCCGCCTCTCAACTGTCAATCAATCAACTGTTACTAACTACTAACTAATTTTTTTGTTTTTTTGTTCACACACACATACACACACACACACACACACACACACACACACACACACACACACACACACACACACACACACACACACACACACACACACACACACACAGGAAGCAGCCCGTAACAGCTGGCTATCTCCTAGGTACATATTTACTGCTAGGTAACAGGGGGCATCAGGGTAAAAGAAACTGCCCATTTTTGTTTTGCGCCGGCGCCGGGAATCGAACCCGGGCCACAGGATTACATGTACAGCGTGCTATCCACACAGCCACCGGCGCCACAGGGGCGCCATCGGCGCCCCTGTGTGCGTGCGTGTGTGTGTGTGTGTGTGTGTGTGTGTGTGTGTGTGTGTGTGTGTGTGTGTGTGTGTGTGTGTGTGTGTGTGTGTGTGTGTGTGTGCGTGTGAGCACGCTCTGGTAAACAGAAAGCCTGCCAAACCTTTAGGTAGATAACATATAATTGGGCGTACCTTGTTACACCAGCCCCCTTCTTTGTGCTCCAGCCTCCCGTCACGGTACCTGTCCCCTTGCCTGTGTCCCCTATCCTCCCTCTCTCTCTCCTCCTATCCTCCTCGTCCGCCCATGTTCTTTCTTTAGCACTTTCATTTATCAATGTCTCAAGCCGGTTCGGAGCTGGGTTACGCGCACATATATTTTCATTACATATATCGAAAAATCAACACAATTATTGTATAAATCGTATGATATCACAGTGATGTTAATCATCTGTGTTCCCTCTCCTATCTTCGCCAGTGATAACCGTGTCCCCCCCCCCCTTCCTACTTTCCCCTTTGACACCTGACCCTTTACCCTGTATCCTGCTCTATCCTCTATACCACATTTTTTTACGTATCTCCATCACCTTGTCCCCCATCCACAATCTTCTATCCTTCTGGGTGTAGTACAGACGACACCACTTCCCTATTCATTCTCCTGGGTTGCATCAGGCTAGACGCCACCGTCCACCACGGCCGGCAACCTACACACCTTCCCTTTCCCTTTATGGCGGCAAGAAAAGGGCGGATTATATGGCCTCTCAAGAGGGCAGACGAGGAATGGAAGGTTGGGAAGGAGGTGGCTGGCAAGAGAGAAGGGAGGGTAGATGACGAAATGTGGGGGATGGATAAGGGGGAGAGATAAGGGCAATGGGGATGTATGAGAGAGTAGTAATGGACGGGAGGATGTGTGAAGAGATCAGTACACACAGTAAGGGGGGAAAGTGTCAGTGTTTTCCACCATTAAGTTAGTTAGGGCTTCACAAATATTGATCACAGGAATTACGAAACTTCCCACGAAAATTCTCGAAGGTTCGCCAAAATTGTAAATTATAAACTAATCTTTCGCCAATTTAAAAATACTAAACGTCTCTTTACTCTTGAAATAATAGCAGCGAACTGTTAACAAGAGAACAACAGCAACAATTGTCACCATTGCAACATATAACAGAGGCGACGAGTCACAATAACGTGGCTAAAGTATGTTGACCAGACCACACACTAGAAGGTGAAGGGACGACGACGTTTCGGTCCGTCCTGGACCATTCTCAAGTCGATCGAAACGTCGTCGTCCCTTCACCTTCTAGTGTGTGGTCTGGTCATCATATAACAGAGGAGCAAGCGTGTATTTTACCCAGTAGACGTAAGCCTACTGGCGAGCCTCGGACGTGTGTCCCAGACTGCTCCTTATGCACGGCTCGTCCTCCCACAAGTTTGTAAACAATGACACAGCAGAGATCACCTTCCCCCTCACCCCCTAAGGGAGCCGGTCGGCCGAGCGGACAGCACGCTGGATTTGTGATCCTGTGGTTCTGGGTTCGATCCCAGGCGCCGGCGAGAAACAATGGGCAGAGTTTCTTTCACCCTATGCCCCTGTTACCTAGCAGTAAAATAGGTACCTGGGTGTTAGTCAGCTGTCACGGGCTGCTTCCTGGGGGTGGAGGCCTGGTCGAGGACCGGGCCGCGGGGACACTAAAAAGCCCCGAAATCAGCTCAAGATAACCCTCAGGGTCAACTTGTCAAGAAAATAGTCAGGTTTAATGTTAATTTGGTGCAAGGCTGGCTTTCCTACCCTTGTTCTCCCCCCCCTCTATCCTCGCTCCCAGGTGAGGTACCCCCTACCTCACCTGGCCTCCCCCCGCCCCTCTCCTGGCTCCCAGGTGAGGTACCCCCTACACTGGTCCGGTCTCCTCCGTCCCACTCCCTGGTTATGTGACCATCAATAACCTATTGCCTTTCCCCTACAACTACAACTTTTCCTTTATATTGATACTTATACTGCTAAATCCCCTCCTCCACCCCTTCTCGGCGTCTCCCACTCTCTCTCTCTCTCTCTCCGCCTGGCTCCGCCCCAATACCCATTTCCTCTGGCAGCTACGGATAGGAATCTAGACGCCACCACCCCTTTGGTCGGGTCTGGCAAGCACCACACAAGGCGTCTCCTTCATGTCTGCAGTAATCCCCTGGTCCCCTCTGCCCTGGTCTCTGAACACGGCAGTGGGCGGGGCATTCCTAGTGTGTGTGTGTGTGGGTGTGGGGATGGTGCTCTCCCCTTGTGTGTGTGGGTGTGGGGATGGTGCTCTCCCCTAGTGTGTGTGGGTGTGGGGATGGTGCTCTCCCCTAGTGTGTGGGGATGGTGTTCTCCCCAAGTGTGTGTGCGGGTGGGGATGGTACACATCCTCTCCCCTAGTGTGTGTGTGTGTGGGGATGGTACACATGATCTCCCCTAGTGTGTGTAGTGTCAGCTTTGCGGGAGTGAGATTAAAGAAAACTATCACTTGTATCTCTTTCCTAATTAAATTTTCTTGTACAAATCCTAGACATCTAAGTTTAATTACTATGGAGCCAAATATTGAGGAGGGCTGAGGCGGGAGGATTACATTGCAAGTGACTAATTTGGATTTAGCGGAGTAAATGTTTATTCGAAGGCAATGTTCACATTGTTGTTATGTAACATGAGCGGCGGACAGAGGCTATAGGCAGCGCATGGCCGTGTAACATGAGCGGCGGACAGAGGCTATAGGCAGCGCATGGCCGTGAAGTATGACAAGATGGATGAACGTGCGGGAGCTGTGATGACTCTGTATTCACCTAGTTGTACTTGTGGAGGTTGTGCTTTGGCTCTTTGGTCCCGAGATGTGAAACTGTGTATTCACCTAGTTGTACTTGTGGAGGTTGTGCTTTGGCTCTTTGGTCCCGAGATGTGAAACTGTGTATTCACCTAGTTGTACTTGTGGAGGTTGTGCTTTGGCTCTTTGGTCCCGAGATGTGAAACTGTGTATTCACCTAGTTGTACTTGTGGAGGTTGAGCTTTGGCTCTTTGGTCCCGAGATGTGAAACTGTGTATTCACCTAGTTGTACTTGTGGAGGTTGAGCTTTGGCTCTTTGGTCCCGAGATGTGAAACTGTGTATTCACCTAGTTGTACTTGTGGAGGTTGAGCTTTGGCTCTTTGGTCCCGAGATGTGAAACTGTGTATTCACCTAGTTGTACTTGTGGAGGTTGAGCTTTGGCTCTTTGGTCCCGAGATGTGAAACTGTGTATTCACCTAGTTGTATTCATCTAGTTGTACTTGTGGAGGTTGTGCTCTGGCTCTTTCGGCCCGCCTTTCAACTGTCAATCAACTGTTTTTTTTCTCACCCCCCCCCCAGGAAGCAGCTCGTAACAGCTGTCTAACTGCCAGGTACTTATTGACTGCTAGGTAACAGGAGCATCAGGGTGAAAGAAACTCTGCCCATTTGTTTTCCGCCATCACCGGGGATCAAACCCCGGTCCCCAGGATTACGAGTACTGAGTGCTGTCCACTCAGCCACCATGCGCCCTAGTATGTGTATGTGCGTGTGTCAGGGACACGACAAGCAGGTGTATTGTGACTGGTGGTTGGGCAGGTGTTTCTGACAAATTTAGCTACAAATATTATAGAGCATAATATATTTTGTATTCGTGTATTATTAATATAGGTATTATATGCATTTATTCAGCGTCTCTAGACTACATGAAGGGTCCATCTCGCGAGGTGGAGACACGAGGGCATGTGTCACTAGCCTACACTGGCACATCTTGGTCACATTATGAGGATATCCTCAAGAACATGAGAGTTAATAAAGCAACAATGATACTAAAATATTATCAAATTGAATTATGTTTTATCGTTCTGGAAGCGATCCTTCTAAATATTAATGTGGGACTGACATAGCTTCAACCAGCAACGTCAACGTTGGCCCAAGTCTTAAAAGTTCAAGCATGAGTAAAGTCTTCATAACAGCTAAAGACTGAAGCCTCGAGTCTAAAACCCTGGCTAAGGAGGCTGTCGGGCGCGGGGGGGGGGGTGAGAGGGAGGAGCTTAGCTCTGAATTAAAACGAACTTTCGAAATTAGTTTCACAAAGAGGTATATTGCACCCTCACCCAGGCGGCGAAGGCGCACACGAGGACTTGTACGAAAACTTCTTCCTGCTCTCCTTCGATAAATTGACCAAGTCTTCAGTGTTTGCCTAAGACGGGAGAGGGCGGGAAGAGGCTGCTGGTGAGATTAATGAGGAAGACGATGTGAGGGAGGAGAGCGTGGCGAGGGAGAGGGAAGCGAGAGAGGTGGAGAGCAGGAGGAGGAGGAGGGGAAGCTTGCAGGGAGAGAGGGGTGATGCCCAGGAGGATGAGTCGAGTTACCAGAGAGAGGGGAGACAGTTCCTGTGAGAGAGAGAGAGAGAGAGAGAGAGAGAGAGAGAGAGAGAGAGAGAGAGAGAGAGAGAGAGAGAGAGAGAGAGAGAGAGAGAGAGAGAGAGAGAGAGAGAGAGAGAGAGACGGAGAGGGGAAGTATCAAGAAGAGGGAGAGAGGGAGGGGCGTTGCTGGGTGAAAGAGATTGGAGATATATAGGAGTGTACTGGGAGATGGTAGCGGGAAGTGAGGGAGAGAGAGACAGGAGTGTATTGACTACTTGCCAATAGTACACATTCATCACTCCTCCCACCATTGGCCGCTCTCATAATGCACATATTTCAACACTACACATCATCATAGATAATACATCATTTTATATACATTATACATCATACAAATAGATGCAGTTCGACACGGAGAGTCTTGAGAAAGGTGTGTAGGGCGAGGTAAGACTGGAGACTGAAGCAGCTGGACTGACTGACGCAGACACACACAACTGTAGCCAAATCCATCCATATTTTTAAACGTAAATATAATAGATTTGTAGGTCTGGAGCCATTGCATCCGGAAGCTGCATAGACGCACTCCACGAGCCCAAGTTCGGTCCTGCAAGAACATGTGAGTATTTGTGGGAACAAAAACACTGATAATCACGCACGACACCAGTCTATGGCTTCATATGTTTCCCCCTCACTCTGCTGCTGCTCCTGGGAGACAAAGGTTTCCTCTCCTAACGACCTCACGTCCCCTCTCCTGGGGCAGTGAGGGGAACCGATGACAGGGGCTGGCAGAAGAGAGGCGAGAGGGGGTAAAGTGGGGGGGAGAGAGAGAGAAAGGGAGTAGAGTCGGTGAGAGGGGTAAGGCGAGAAGGAAGCCAGATTAGAAGAGGGTAGGGAAGGATATAAGAGGGGGGGGGGGGCAGAAAAATGAGGGAGAGAAAAAGACCAGAGGGCAAAAAGGCAGAAGAGACAGAGACAAGACGGAAGGAATAGAGTAGGGAGGGAAATAAAATAGGAGGAACATATGATGGGACGGAGGAAAAATGGATAAGAGAGAGAGATAGTGTAGGGAAAGAATGGAGGGAGAGATGGGGAGGATAAAACATGTCCAGTACAAGGCAGAACAAAACAAGGGCGTGTCCAGTACAAGGCAGAACAAAACAAGGGCGTGTCCAGTACAAGGCAGAACAAAACATAGCATGTTCAGTACAAGGCAGAACAAAACCAGAACGTGTCCAGTACAAGGCAGAACAAAACCAGAACGTGTCCAGTACAAGGCAGAACAAAACCAGAGGACATTGTTGAAAACTAACGATGATCTCAAGAGCAGATGTGTCACGCAGATGCTAGACGGAACATTGTTAAGGTGGCGATGTGAGTAACGGGAAGTGAAGGTAAACACACTCAAGTGTCAACTGTGGCACGAGTGCCGGGAGTCTTTTAGACAAGCATCAGCTAATAAGGTGGGACCGGGAGCTAGGAGCCCGACCCTACAAGCCCGTCAAGGTGAGTACACATATGCGCTCTCACTCGCTAGTGTGAAAAAATTATTCTATATAAAACAAATATTTATCTTACAACATAGTTCCTATTCTCTTTTTTGCAATTATTTTAATTCAAATAATTAATCCGCCGACTCCCGGGCAAGTTTGAAGGAAAAGTGTGTTGATAAATGTGTTGGTCTGGCCGGTTGCGGAGCCACACCCTCTTGGTCTGGCTGTGTGTTGCTCTGGGCGGTAGCTGAGCCACACCCTATTGGTCTGGCTGTGTGTTGCTGTGGCTGTACCCAGAAAGGGCCCGGGTACAGGCCCAGAAAGGGCCCGGGTACAGGCCCAGAAGGGGCCCGGGTACAGGCCCAGAAAGGGCCCGGGTACAGGCCCAGAAAGGGCCCGGGTACAGGCCCAGAAAGGGCCCGGGTACAGGAGCATCGAACGCGCTTCTTCTGTCTTAATAAACTGTTTGACACAAGAAAGGAAGTAGGTTCTGGTCACAATGGGGGAATTTATTACGGAGATAAGCCATAGATCATTATACAAACGTGATGACCAGACCACACACTAGAATGTGAAGGGACGACGATGTTTCGGTCCGTCCTGGACCATTCTCAATCGACTTGAAAATGGTCTAGGACGGACCGAAACGTCGTCGTCCCTTCACATTCTAGTGTGTGGTCTGGTCATCATACTTTAGCCACGTTATTGTGACTCATCGCCTGCATTATACAAACGTGTTTACTGTACGGAGAGTGAACATGGGGACTGAATTACGCAGGCGACGTAGACTCCATGAACGGATTCAGAAGACATGACGCGTTGAAGTGTTACCACAGTCGCCTGACTGTAAAGTAGCAGACGAAAGCTTGAAGCGGAACCTCAGAGTTCTAATGTATGCCTTCAGCTAGGGAGCTGAAGCTGCACACACACACACATACATATTCCGCAGTTATTCATTCATGTATAATGCTCCACTCTCCCACGTGGCTATGGGTAATGCTCCCTCTCCCACACAACTGCGTCAGTGCGGTTAAGTTCCGTTGCGACTGTTCCTCAGACAACAGTACGAGCCGCCTTGTTGGTCCACACACTCCCCTCAAAGTAGCAGCAGACGTAACGGAAGAACAACAACAGGAGGGCAACAGGAGAGCAACAGTAAGGTAACATCTACAAGTCACAGATACAAAAAGTGCCGTCACCACAATTCAGAAACTATAAAGTAGCAAGTATAAGCAACAGCTGGACTAAGTAACAGTGACAAGTAATAACGGTAATGCCATAGCAACGTGAAAGTAGCAACGAATATAGACAATAACAGCAGGAAAATAACAACGGCAGGGAGGTAAGTGACAGGAAAGTAACAGTTGAGCATAAGTAACAATAAAAGGAAAGTAGCTGTAATATCAATGTAATAACATTACTAGACTACTAGTAGCATTAAAGTAATTGTTAAAAACAAGTAGTAAAAATGTAACAATTATATCAGTAACAATATTATCAGAGTAACAGT
>NC_091178.1:1479567-1499567 GCF_040958095.1 Procambarus clarkii
CTTGGACACCGTTGATGGTGTTATCTCTTAACTCCAATTCAATTTCTTTCTTTATTATGCACCCCATACCCATCCCGTGGGCGGTGGTGTATAGGATTACAAAGGTACATAATCGGTTCAGGAATTGAACCCTCTAGTTCGTTTAGTATTTGCATGGTCTCTTAACTCCGCGATCTTCTTCCCATTCAATTATATGTTGGCGCAAAGTATGTGAATAATTGATGACTACACTAATTGATGACTGACAGTTTGAGGGAGCCGGTCGGCCGAGCGGACAGCACGTTGGACTTGTGATCCTGTGGTCCTGGGTTCGATCCCAGGCGCCGGCGAGAAACCATGGGCAGAGTTTCTTTCACCCTATGCCCCTGTTACCTAGCAGTAAAATAGGTACCTGGGAGTTAGTCAGCTGTCACGGGCTGCTTCCTGGGGGTGGAGGCCTGGTCGAGGGCCGCGGGGACACTAAAGCCCCGAAATCATCTCAAGATAACCTCAAGATAACACGTCAGAAGATGGAGACACGACGTCGTTTCTCCATCTTCTGACGTGTTGGTTGGTCGTCAAATCTCCTGCCACGTTATTCCCGCCAAACACACACCGAAACTACCAGGGGTTTAGCTTCAGCTCTTTGGTCTCGCCTCTTAACAATCAATCAACAGGTGTACAGATTCCTGAGCCTACTGGGATCTATCATATCTACATTTGAACTGTGTATGGAGTCTACACATTAAATGACCTAGTTAATGAGTACATAGGATGTGGTGTGATACATCACAGAAAACATCTAAGAGTGAGTGTGTGTGTGTGTGTGTGTGTGTGTGTGTGTGTGTGTGTGTGTGTGTGTGTGTGTGTGTGTGTGTGTGTGTACTCACCTAGTTGTGTCTGCAGGATCGAGCATTGACTCTTGGATCCCGCCTTGTGTGCGCGCGCGTGCGTGCGCGTGTATAATTATATCTAAGTATTAGGCCATAAGGATTTGAACTTCGGTTAACGTGTCTAAATCGAAATTGTTCACCATTAGCTCATGGCACCCCGTGTCTCCCACCTCCCCACCCTCTCTTCTCTCTCTCTCTCTCTCTCTCTCTCTCTCTCTCTCTCTCTCTCTCTCTCTCTCTCTCTCTCTCTCTCTCTCTCTCTCTCTCTCTCTCTCTCTCTCTCTCTCTCAGAAAGGGAGAGAGAGAGAGAGAGAGTAAAATCATGGAGTAAACACGATGGCGTGGTTGTAGAGGCGCCATTTGGTCGTCGTCATAAGTTTGTAGGAAGTTTAGGGAGAGGAAGCAGAGTTGAGGAAAGGCAAAGGGGAATAAAGAATGGGTAATGGGCGTGTGGGTTGTGGAGGAGAGGGCGTGGGAAGGATGGGGGGAGGGGGGGGGAGGTCGTGGGAAGGGGAAGCTGTGATTTGAGCACTGTAGGGATGGGTGGGAGAGAGGGGGTAAAATAATGAGACAGTCTAAAGGGGTGATGGAAAGGGGGATATATTTCTCTACTACAAAGAAATAATAATATATTTGTCTTTTGCTCGTTTTTATTTGTTTCCGTTAATGTATATGTCAAATATACAGGGTGTATCAAAAGGTCTCTCTCGTAGGCAAATGAATTAAATTTATATCTTTATGGGAATTATTTTCTATTTTGTAATGTTATTTATTGATTTTCTCTACAAACGAGAACTTTTGATACACCCTGTATATACTTCACCCTGTATATACTTCACCCCGTATATACTTCACCCCATATATACTTCACCCCGTATATACTTCACCCCGTATATACTTCACCCTGTATATACTTCACCCCGTATATACTTCACCCTGTATATACTTCACCCCGTATATACTTCACCCTGTATATACTTCACCCCGTATATACTTCACCCTGTATATACTTCACCCCGTATATACTTCACCCTGTATATACTTCACCTCGTATATACTTCACCCTGTATATACTTCACCCTGTATATACTTCACCCCGTATATACTTCACCCTGTATATACTTCACCCCGTATATACTTCACCCTGTATATACTTCACCCCGTATATACTTCACCCTGTATATACTTCACCCTGTATATACTTCACCCCGTATATACTTCACCCTGTATATACTTCACCCTGTATATACTTCACCCCGTATATACTTCACCCTGTATATACTTCACCTCGTATATACTTCACCCCGTATATACTTCACCTCGTATATACTTCACCCCGTATATACTTCACCCCGTATATACTTCACCCCGTATATACTTCACCTCGTATATACTTCACCCTGTATATCAGGTCTCCAAGTACGGTTAAGAGACGTGTGTCTGCACCTTAGTCTCCAACAAAGTGTGTGTTACAGAGACGGTGTTCGAGCTATGAATACAGGTGTTGGATATAGCTGTAAACACCTGTGAACAATTATGCATCCCAGTTGTCAACATGGAGTAAAATACTCGACACTGAAAACGCAGCAAACTCCTTCAGAATCAAAATAGATAAAAACTCTTCCAGTTGAAATATGCAACAAAAATATCAGTCCTATATACACCTGATCATCAATAGTCCTATATACACCTGCTCATCAAAGGCTATTATAGACCAATGATGGTAGAAAGTTGCAAATGGTATACTGTCATTAACGCCACAAAAAGCAATACAAGCAGGGAAAAACACTCATTAAAACACAAAAACGTGGAGGAGAGTGTTGTCAAGAGGAGAACAACAGAGCCAGAGTCTAGCTCTGGCTCTATACCACGCGGTGGGCGCCTCCTTAATAAATATTCCAGACACATCAACAACACAGAGTACGTATCTGTGTTTAACATCTCCCCTCTTCGGTCCCCCCCCCTCTCTCTCCTCTTTCCTTCCTTCTCTCTCTCTCTCTCTCTCTCTCTCTCTCTCTCTCTACTTACCATCTCTCTGCCTCTCTAGCTAATTCTCCTCATCTATCGACGAAAGATGAGTTAGACAAAATAAATTATATCTTCCCCATGATGTTGATCTCTGCTGTTGGAAGTCTTGCATTTATTCGTCCATAAGTTTAAATTTAGATTTTGCCCCGAGGGGCGAGTTTATTGGGCAGCGCCACTCATCTTGTGAGTGGACACACCGCCATAGTGACAGTATTGGGCAGCGCCACTCATCTTGTGAGTGGACACACCGCCATAGTGACAGCATTGGGCAGCGCCACTCATCTTGTGAGTGGACACACCGCCATAGTGACAGTATTGGGCAGCGCCACTCATCTTGTGAGTGGACACACCGCCATAGCAGCATGTACAACACTCCCCAATAGGAAGAAAACCCGCTGGGTTGTTCATCCTGTCACTTGTACCCAGACACAGCTGGGACTTGCTTAACTATTATAAGTGAACAACTCCTCAAAGAAGAAAATGTTAACACATTTCACACACACATTTCACACACACACACACACACACACACACACACACACACACACACACACACACACACACACACACACACACACACACACACACACACACACAGGAGTAACTGGTAGGGTGCTCCAGTGGATAAGAGAGTACTTAAGCAATAGGAAGCAGAGAGCTACAGTGAGGGGTGAGACCTCAGATTGGCGTGAAGTCACCAGTGGAGTCCCACAGGGCTCTGTACTCAGACAAATCCTGTTTCTGATATGCGTAAATGGTCTCCCAGAGGGTATAGACTCATTCCTCTCAATGTTTGCTGACGACGCCAAAATTATGAGAAGGATTAAGACAGAGGAGGACTGCTTGAGGCTTTAAGAAGACCTGGACAAGCTGCAGGAATGGTCGAACAAATGGTTGTTAGAGTTTAACCCAAGCATATGTAATGTAATGAAGATAAGGTGTAGGGAGCAGGAGATCAGATACAAGGTATCATTTGGGAGATGAAATTCTTCAAGAGTCAGAGAGAGGAAGACCTGGGGGTTGATATCACGCCAGACCTGTCCCCTGAAGCCCATATCAAGAGGATAACAGATATGCCAGGTTGGTTAACATAAGAACGGCCTCTAGAAAATTGTGTAAGGAATCTTTCAGCACTTTGCATACCACATATGTCAGACCAATCTTGGAGTATGCGGCTCCAGCATGGAGTCCATATCTAGTCAAGCATAAGACTAAACTGGAAAAGGTTCAAAAATTTGCCACCAAACTAGTACCCGAACTGAGGGGTATGAACTACGAGGAGAGACTACGGTAATTAAACCTCACGTCACTGGGACATAGAAGAGTTAGGGGGGGCATGATCACCACATACAAGATTCTCAGAGGAATTGATAGGGTAGATAAAGACAGACTATTTAACACAAGGGGCACACTTAATAAGGGACATAGGTGGAAACTGAGTGCCCAAATGAGCCACAGAGACGTTAGAAAGAATTTTTTCAGTGTCAGAGTAGTTAATAAATGGAATGCATTAGGCAGTGATGTGGTGGAGGCTGACTCCATACACAGTTTCAAATGTAGATATGATAGAGCCCAGTAGGCTCAGGAACCTGTACACCAGTTGATTGACAGTTGAGAGGTGGGACCAAAGAGCCAGAGCTCAACCCCCGCAAGCACAACTAGGTGAGTACGCAGACACAACACATACACACACGCATACGCGAGCACGCATGCACATGCACACACGTACGCACTAAAATGGGTACAGAATTACCTAGCAGGCAGAAGCCAGAGAGTGACAGGGACGAGAAGTCAGAATACCATAGAGTAGCAAGCGGAGTGACTCAAGGATCGGTGCTGGTACCCATACTATTCCTTATTTATGTCAACGACCTATCTACAGGAGTTGAGTCTTATTCATCAATGTATGGAGGCGATGTTAAACAAAGGGTTAGAGTTGAGGCAGATGAGGATTGTAAGATGCTTCAAGATAACCTAAAATAATGTGCAGAATTGGCCCGAGAAATAGCTCCTGGAGTTCAACACCACCATGTGTAAGATGATGGAAATGGGAACACTTGGGAACAAATGATTTCGTGTCCTTAACTATTTATCTAAATGTTTGACAAGGTTGAAAACCGTGAGACAAGACTCACCTTAAGCGAGTTAGCGAGAAAGAGAGAGAGAGAGAGCGAGAGAGAGAGAGAGAGAGAGAGAGAGAGAGAGAGCGAGAGAGAGAGCGAGAGAGAGAGCGAGAGAGAGAGAGAGAGAGAGAGAGAGAGAGAGAGAGAGAGAGAGAGAGAGAGAGAGAGAGAGAGAGAGAGAGAGAGAGAGAGAGAGAGAGCGAGAGAGAGAGAGAGAGCAGAGAGAGAGAGAGAGAGAGAGAGAGAGAGAGAGAGAGAGAGAGAGAGAGAGAGAGAGAGAGAGAGAGAGAGAGAGAGAGAGAGAGAGAGAGAGAGAGAGAGAGAGCGAGAGAGAGAGAGAGAGCAGAGAGAGCAGAGAGAGAGAGAGAGAGAGAGAGAGAGAGAGAGAGAGAGAGAGAGAGAGAGAGAGAGAGGGCCAGCAAACTAGCTGTCTCCACCCCAAGAGCTAACCACACGAGCAGACAGGAGTGAACAAAGAACACAGCAGCAACAAAAATAACCTGTGTGAACAAGAGACACTGGCAGGGAACAAGAGTTCATGAATATTGAACACCGCCAGCGGGACAAGAATGACTTGGCGAGCGGGAGGGAGGCCGGGAAGCTAGTCAAGTCCGATAGTCAACCACCCAAATGGAAGGTGGCCGGGTCCAATGGGAAAGGATTGATAATAAGGGTGGTAGAGACAGATGGGAAAGGTCTGGGAGAGAGGTAGTATCACTACCCTTCAGTAAGCGCGCCAGAGCTATGATATCGGACTCGACACAACGTGAGACTCGTTCTTTTATGAAGCTGAAAGTTGAGACTACAGTAGTCATCCGCTAGGATGTTAATCCTTTTTTCCATAACAAATTCTGTTAATGTATAATGCAAAGAAAGTGAATAAACTCAATTTTCAGTTGACGAAGGTGTTTGATAAACAGTGAGACCATTCCGCTACGAGCACCCCCTATCACTGCAGGAGCACAATCAGTTGCTTTCTTCCCCAAGGCAAATTCCATAACACTTATTTGTTCCAAATGTCAACATAGTAAATCACTCTGCTTCTCTCTTCAGTAAACTGCGGCCAACAAGTTCCTCCCCCCACGGAAGGTTGGGAGGAACGTCAGTACTAACACTAATATTTGAGTTGTCGGAGAGACACCAGCCGTCAGTCCCTCAGTTGGTAAGATAAAGAAAATTCCTTTGCATTTTATGCGACCTAATACATCGCTTGACACAATAATAATTCTGAGCTGCAGAGTCATGCAGTTCATGCTGATGTTTTCAGATTTATTCACAGCATCCTGTCACAGCTTGAATTTCTTCAGGTCTCTGACTGATGATGTTTTTCCGAGAATCAAGACCAACGTAAGAGATTATATTTTCTACGTTCTGAATTCCCCATTTCTCATATGTTTTGCGTTTGTATAAATAATGTTTATTAAACTATTTCCCTTATAAGCCATTACCTGTGAAAAATATCACAATATTTGCTGTGAGCTGGCTACAGGAAAAAGAAATTTGGGACGTAATTTTCCAAACATTGTTTTTATTCAAATTTCTTCTTTCGAGTAATATGTTTTCCTATGAATGTAGTAGCTATTGTTAGGAAGAAATAATCCGCACTTCTATTGTGGCAGCCTGTCTGAGAGACCTGTCCTCATCCTGTCTCACTGGAGACTTTCTGCAGTAATAAGATCGTTGCAGCGCTTGCAGAAGCTTCCTTAGGTAACACGCGCGAGGAAAGTGTCGGAGAGTTAACGTGTTTTTCTGGCTTCCGTGGAAGTGAAAGACTATTTAATGGCAAATTCAAGTTGGAGAACCTGGAGTTCTTTGTACATATAGCACCGCCTGGTGGAGCAGAAACAAGAATGAAAGTTTAGTCCTATTCGTTAGTAGCATATTTCTTTCATAAATATAACGATTATATTGATTTTATTGTTGCCAGAACATTAGGGCAGAGTCCCACCCACAGCAGCAGTAGTGGTGTGAAGCTCCACGTGACAGAGGAACAGACCTTTATTCCGGCTCACCCTCAGGACGAGTCATTGTCCTGGCCGGAAAAGTACGGTGGTGCTGCCACGTTAACACACGAGTCTCAACTGAGGCGCGAAAAAAGCAACAAAACAGCTGGGTTTGGACTTGGGGAGGGCGGGAGGGGGCAGGGGGGGGGGGTTCTATAATCCTTTGTAATTGTGATTCTAACATTAAGGAAGACTGGCGTGTAATACTGGCTGCAGAGAGTGGCAGGTTATCCCACTATTTCTGGGGAAGAATAGAATTACTTAATACAGATAACGACCAATATATAACAGGAGGTTAGGAGACGCGACAAAGGAGAGCGTTTTAAAATGTGGTGTGTGACTGTAGACGACAAGAGTAGCTGTGGTCTGCTCCTGTGAGGTTATCTTGAGGTTATCTTGAGACGATTTCGGGGCTCTTTAGTGTCCCCGCGGCCCGGTCCTCGACCAGGCCTCCACCCCCAGGAAGCAGCCCCTGACAGCTGACTAACACCCAGGTACCTATTTTACTGCTAGGTAACAGGGGCATAGGGTGAAAGAAACTCTGCCCATTGTTTCTCGCCGGCGCCTGGGATCGAACCCAGGACCATAGGATCACAAGTCCAGTGTGCTGTCCGCTCGGCCGACCGGCTCCCCTCCCGTGAGGCGTCCAGCAGTAAGAATGTCTTTGTCCGTGACAATCCTAATTATAGTACGATCGGCTTAAAAATGCTTTTACGGCGGCGTGTGTTCGTGTGCTTGTGCGTGAGCTGTTTTTACAAAGTTTTATGTAGTGGCGTGTGTGTGTACTCACCTAGTTACTGTGTGCTCACCTAGTTACTGTGTGATCACCTAGTTACTGTGTACTCACCTAGTTACTGTGTGATCACCTAGTTACTGTGTGCTCACCTAGTTACTGTGTGCTCACCTAGTTACTGTGTGCTCACCTAGTTACTGTGTGATCACCTATTTGTACTCACCTATTTGTGCCCGCAGGATCGAGCTCTAGCTCTTAGACACCGCTTTTCTAGCGACTTTTTCTTTTCAGCGACTCAACGCTGGGTAAACTGACCTGACTCAACGCTGGATACACTGATCTGACTCAACGCTGGATACACTGACCTGACTCAACGCTGGATACACTGATCTGACTCAACGCTGGATGCACTGACCTGACTCAACGCTGGATACACTGACCTGACTCAACATGGGGGAAGCAGACCTGACCACACAGCAGGTCCTGACGTGACTCTACTCCACTTTGTGGGAAACCTCTCTTGCTGACCCAAGACTCTCGCCTTTAAGGACTTGAAATATTCAAAAGTTTGTCCATTCGAGTAGTCCAGCTGTGTGTGTGTGTGTGTGTGTGTGTGTGTGTGTGTGTGTGTGTGTGTGTGTGTGTGTGTGTGTGTGTGTGTGTGTGTGTGTGTGTGTATGTGTGTGTGTGTGTGTGTGTGTGTGTGTGTGTGTGTGTGTGTGTGTAATTACCTAAGTGTAGTTACAGGATGAGAGCTACGTAGAGACAGACTCAAGGCTCTCAGAACTGTAGTGGGGTACAGCCCTAAAAACGGTGTTAATATTAGAATAGCAAAAATGATGTACTTAGCATATATATAAGGTCTCTGATAGACTATCAGGCACCAGCTTTAGTCCTGCAAAATGGCAAAAGTATTCATAGACTGGAAAAAATGCAAAATGAAGCACTTAGAATTATACTTGTCTGTCTTATAACTGTCAAAATTCTCAACATGCGGAAAGAATTTAATATACTTAGCATTCGAGATAGAATATTATCTCGAATATATTATTATTTGAAATTAATCTTATGATGGGACTAAAGCTGCTGCGTGATAACAAAAACAACATTGTGTCAGTTGCACTGTTAGAACACATACGTAATGGAACCAGCGAGTCTAAATGGATTCAAAGAACAGCCACTCATATTAAAATGATGAGACTGCACGATGTATATACAGATGAAAGAGTTCAGCACTTCCTTCCACCCTGGCAGATAGTACCTTTTGACATCCTGACCCCTGCATACCCCACCAAGAAACTAATCACAAACAACCCTCATGCTCAGCTTGCTGCTAAATTAAGCACCATAGAACACATTCACAATATACAAGCTGAAAACAACATTGCATAGACCATATACACTGACGGATCACTCAAGACAGCTACAGGGAGGGCAGGAAGTGCTGTTATTGCTCATCAGCCCGATGGCAGCACAATTCAAAGAAATATAAGAATTAGTAACTGGACATCCACAATGCAAGCAGAGTTGGTAGCAATACTGGTAGCACTTGAAATTATTGACAACACTGAAGTAGACAGCTTAATTATTTCCGACTCCCTTTCTTCACTACTAACAATAAACAGTTTGCAATCAAGTAATAACGTGCTTGTCTCAGAAGCTAGACGGAGATATATAAGAATACTTAGCAAGAGGGTAAATATAAAAATGTTGTAGATTCCTTCTCACATTGGCAGGATCGTCACGGCCCTTGTGGATTTGTTCATTTGATTCATCACGCTATTGTGATTTCTGTGTGTAATGAAGTAAGGGGGAAGAGGTAGAACAGGCTTATTGATAGAGCTCGGGTGCATGGGGGAATTGTGTAAAATCCTGGTTTGTGTCTCGCAGAGGCTGCATGATCCGAGAAAGGTCAGTAGAACTTCCGGTTGCAATTCTTTTACCATGTCGTAGCTCAGTCGATTAAGGCAGCGTCTGGGATCCTCTCGGACGTAGGTTCGAACCCTCGTCACGGCCCTTGGGGATGTGTTGACAGTACACCACTTTCGTGAGTCGATTTCATTTCAAATTACGTCCATTTTTGGCCATATCGCGCATACGAGCGAAAAACGACGTAATTATAAGAGTACGAGTTGTCCTGTAAGTGATAACTTGTCCATACATGAGCCATGTGTTTGAACTCTGATCAGGAACTGTGTCATGTTCTCTTACATTACTGAATGTCCAGTCATTTGACTGGATATTCAGAGTTTAGCAATTACTTCATCCGCTCCCGTGTTCTTGAGGATATCCTCATTATGCATGCAAAGTTTGCCAGTGCAGACTGGTATCGCATGCATCTGTGAGACCGGGATCTTTAGTCTCCCATGGCAACAATTTCTAGCCTCAACTACCCTAGAACTTTTCTATCAACATCACTCAAATTTCTAAGTCTTAAACAATGTTCAGGCATTGTTCTGCTCAGAAACCCCCCCCCCCCATGAGATCCATAGTAAGACCCCCCACAGGAGATCCATAGTACCCATGGGTAAACCCAGTCTGTTCGTCCCTCCTCCCCCCCCCCTCCCTCCAACCATCCCCTCACTCAGCCCCTCTCAAGTACTCCCCTCCTCTTGCCTCATCTCTTGATTCCGCTAAAGTGGGTTCTCCCCTCCCCCTGTTCTATTCAACAGGAGCTCTATCCCCTCTTCCATCCCCCACAGCTGATCCCTCTCCCCCTTCTATCTCTCCTCTCAGCTAGAATTACAAATTTAATCATTCTAATTAAACTAGCAATATTATTATACAAACAATCAGAAGAGACCGTGAGAAGGAGACGATATACGCTGCACACGTAATGTTATAGTGTTGGGTTATCATGGATATCAGTCAGTGTGTGTGCTCAGGTTATGGCACTTACCATGGGAGCCGGTCGGCCGAGCGGACAGCACGCTGGATTTGTGATCCTGTGGTCCTGGGTTCGATCCCAGGCGCCGGCGAGAAACAATGGGCAGAGTTTCTTTCACCCTATGCCCCTGTTACCTAGCAGTAAAATAGGTACCTGGGTGTTAGTCAGCTGTCACGGGCTGCTTCCTGGGGGTGGAGGCCTGGTCGAGGACCGGGCCGCGGGGACACTAAAAAGCCCCGAAATCATCTCAAGATAACCTCAAGATAACCTCAAGATGGGTAGTGACGACTATCAGGGTTATACTGACGACTCTCTAGCAGCACGCGGAGAGGGTTCCCGTAGCACAGTCGGGTTCCTTCTCGAAGCACAAGCGAAAACTCAGGGTTCGAAACTCCGGAGGGGATATAAATGCAGTAAATAGGTACCCAGGAGTTAGTCAGCTGATGCGGGGTTTCATCTTGGGGAGGGTCAGTAATTCGATCTTGTGGGGGGGGGGGAGGAGGAGGAGGGGGAGGGGGCTCGATATAAGCCTAAAATGTATATATACACTTGCTGCCTGTCACCCGATACAATGAATTATTATTATTACATGCCGAATATGCATGTAATATATTTAAACAATCTTCTTTGGCTCCTTCATCAAAGAACGGAGCCAGGATGGTCTGGTGCAAGTGTGACCCAAGTTGCAGGGACCTAGCCACTGAATCTTTAAAAATACAGTTGAATTATATACTGTAACTCCTGGTATTGAACGTATATATAGTCGCAGCACTAAGAAAATAGTAATATTCGAATGAATATTTTAGCTAGTTGCAAATAATTGATTTGAGATTCAAGTGACGTAGCTGCTAACACACACTGGTGTTCCCAAGTGTTATACTGCTGACGTCACTCAAAGATAAGTGCAGCAGACCAGAAGTGGAACTCAACAGGGGCTTTATACTCAGTGACAACACTTAAACGAAGCTCTGATGAAAATCCTTATTGACCAAACAAATATTGACAAATACCTGAAAGCTGTAGCATTAAATATTTCAGTGAATTCTGCGAGACGCATAAAATGGAACTAATAGAACGACAACACTCATGTTTTAGTGGCCAGCATACGTCTGGACAACCCGTTCTCGTACTTTCGTATAGTCAATATTGACTTATTAAATACATGCATATGTGACATACTAAACATACTAGTTTACCTTGAAAAGCTTCATAGAAAACACCGACCTTACCTAACCTTCTTAGTATTATATACCTATAATATAATACCTATACCTATAATAGGTTAAGTAATAATTGTAATTACGAAGCAATAAGATGCTTATCTTAACATACTAAGAAGGTTAGGTAAGGTCGGTGTTTTCTATGAAGCTTTTCAAGGTAAACTAGTATGTTTAGTATGTCACATTTGCACGTATTTAATAAGTTAATATTGACTGTAAGAAAGTGCGAGAACGGGTTGGTCTGGAACAGAGCCGTATCCATCAATTTTATCAAAACTCAAGTATAGTGAAAACCAAACGTCAAGTTTGTGAGAGAGAAAACATGCATCTCCTTGAACGTTGTGTTGTAGGACGTCTCATACTGACTAAACTTCCAAATCCCTGGGTTGCGATATGTTGAACTCTGTAAACATTATCTGAGTATTGAACATTACATGATATACTGGACAGGTACCAAAGATAGATCAAGTAATGCAATAAATCAGTAATATGTGCGATGCAATTATAACATGAGCTTGAAAAACTGCTTCACTCACCTTCTGTACTCCAGTTCTAAATAATTCATCATGAAATGTTGCAAATCTCTAGCTCAGTATGTGTAGCACAGACGAAATTTTGAATATCCAGGTGAGCATTATAATTTATCGCCCTCTGTGCTTTGGTGCTCAATAACACTCTAGTGGTAGCTAGTAAACGAGAGAGAGAGAGAGAGAGAGAGAGAGAGAGAGAGAGAGAGAGAGAGAGAGAGAGAGAGAGAGAGAGAGAGAGAGAGAGAGAGAGAGAGAGAGAGAGAGAAGAAAGAGAGAGAGAGAGAAGAAAGAGAGAGAAAAGAGAGAGAGAGAGAGAGAGGAAAGAGAGAGAGAAGAAAGAGAGAGAGAGAAGAAAGAGAAGAGAGAGAGAGAGAGAGGAGAAAGAGAGAGAGAACAACCACTCGCACACACAAAGAGGAATATCGACGATTAAAGCTACCAGATAACGACCAAACTACCCGATCACCAAAAAATTGGATCAAACTCCAACCTGAAAAATAAGACAACACAATTTAACATGAATGAAATGACCTAACCCTATAACGACTTATTCCCGGTACGCTAATTAAGCGAGAATTGCTGCTATGTTTATGAGGTTTTCACCCTAATGTATTGTGAGTCTTATCTGTACGTTAATCCTAAGCCGGTTCAACAATGCTCAGTCTTTACCGGAGTTGCTAATGAAATTTAAAATTCAAAGACTGTTGGTGGATTTAATTAAACGTGGATTCTGTTGCGATTACACGAGGGATTTACAACGGGAGTAAGTGCTGGCTGCAACTGTTCCATCAGCTGAAAGATGGAGAGAGAGAGAGAGAGAGAGAGAGAGAGAGAGAGAGAGAGAGAGAGAGAGAGAGAGAGAGAGAGAGAGAGGCACAGAGAGAGACAGAGAGAGAGAGAGAGAGGCACAGAGAGAGACAGAGAGAGAGAGAGAGAGGCACAGAGAGAGACACAGAGAGAGAGAGATGACAACTGTTAAGCCTAATGGAGGCAGGATATGTAGGAGGAAGCAGCCGAAGTAGACGTTTAAGAGTGCATTAGTAAACTGTTAATTTTATTGTTAATTAAGTTAATTTTGGTAAATAGAGAGATGAGGTCGAGCGAGAGAATCTGTAATAAATATTCTGAGAGAAATCCAGTTGACGGGAGACAGACAGCAACACAAACTGAAATGCGTGCAAGCAGTCATACAGACAGAAAGGAGACAGATAGACGTGCATACGTACGTCTATCTGTCCTATCTATTACGAACTATTATATCCAATCTATTATATCCTATCTTTTATAGCCTTTCTATTATATCCTATTTGTTTTATCCTATCTATTATAGAGTATAGCCTATCTATTAAATCCTATTATATCCTATCCAGTATATCCTATCAATTATATCCTATTTATTATATCCTATCTATTATATACTATTATATCCTATCTATTACATACAATAGACGTAATATACCAACGTACATTAGGAATAATGGTGATGCTCTAAATGAACCTTGAAGCATAGAGCTGGTCTCCTGCATCACCTTACGGGGCGCTTGACTCTAGGCACCAACATATTTAATATGCTTATTATCAGTTTTCCGTTTAGAAAGAATTTTACTACATGCAAAAGTACAACCACGTCAGTTACTGGATGAAGATGGTGCCAACGTTGTGTCAACAGCCACATCAAACAGCCTGGTTGATCAAGCCAGCAACCAGGAGACCTATAGTCAGAGACCGGGCCGCAGGGACACTGATCCCCGAAATCGTCAACAGGTCGTCAAGAGGTAACAGGTAGTCTGATTTAGAAGGAATTTACCCGCTGAAGGAACACGTTCCTAATCCGATAGCGTCACACAACGTGTTTGGGAGATTGGAATCAGCAAGACTCAAATTGGAAGATTGTGTAGTTGTATATCTCCACTACCCAATCTTCGTAGATTGTGTAGTTGAACTACCAAATGAATATCTCAACCACTGCTTAACTGTGAAGAGCTACAGCAACTAAGGGATAACGATATAAATTAAACTATATCACTGGCAAATAGAGCTACAACTTTTTTTTTTCGTAAAGACTGGTTAAATTTATTAACACTAATTCTCTCTCTCTCTCTCTCTCTCTCTCTCTCTCTCTCTCTCTCTCTCTCTCTCTCTCTCTCTCTCTCTCTCTCTCTCTCTCTCTCTCTCTCTCCATATATATATATATAATGTTGTACCTAGTAGCCAGAACGCACTTCTCGACCTACTATGCAAGGTCGGATTTGCCTAATAAGCCAAGTTTTACTGATTTTATATATTTTTCGCTTTTTTTCTAAAGAAATGATAAAACTATCCATTTCATTATGTAGGAGATAAGTTCTTTTGATTTGAGTTAAAACTAGCATAGATATATAACCGAACCTAACCAACTCTACCTAACGTAACCTAACCTAACCTATCTTAACATAACCTAAACCAATATAACTAAGTCAATAATTAATGTTCTTAACATAATATAATAATAATAGTTCAAATAAACTAATTGGTAACAATTTATTGAAAATAAAGAAAATCACTCGGCCTGTTAGGCAAATCGGGCCTTGCATAGCAGGCCTAGAAGTGCGTTCTGGCTACTAGGTACGACATATATATATATATATATATATATATATATATATATATATATATATATATATATATATATATATATATATATATTAGTATATTTTGGTAGCAGTCTTTCCTGTAGACATATATTATTAAATATGACCGAAAAAGTAAGATTAATAATTCTAACACGAATTTTCTCAATCTTTCGTACATTACGCTTCACTGTTGGAGGTAAATCAAAAATTAATTCTCCAAAATTCATTTTTATTTCTAGTCTGACGCGACACGGGCGCGTTTCGTAAAACTTATTACATTTTCAAAGACTTTAGTTCACAAATACACAACTGAATAGAACTTACGTATCTCCGATTTTATATCTACATTTGAGTGAGGTGGGAGGGGTGATGTGGCATTAACACAAGACAGAACAAGAGGGAATATTAATAGGGTATTAAAAGTATCAACACAAGACAGAACACAAACAATGGGTATTGAAAAGAAGTGTTTGTAGAAAGCCTATTGGTCCATATTTCTTGATGCTTCTATATTGGAGCGGAGTCTTGAGGTGGGTAGAATATAGTTGTGCAATAATTGGCTGTTGATTGCTGGTGTTGACTTCTTGATGTGTAGTGCCTCGCAAACGTCAAGCCGCCTGCTATCGCTGTATCTATCGATGATTTCTGTGTTGTTTACTAGGATTTCTCTGGCGATGGTTTGGTTGTGGGAAGAGATTATATGTTCCTTAATGGAGCCCTGTTGCTTATGCATCGTTAAACGCCTAGAAAGAGATGTTGTTGTCTTGCCTATATACTGGGTTTTTTGGAGCTTACAGTCCCCAAGTGGGCATTTGAAGGCATAGACAACGTTAGTCTCTTTTAAAGCGTTCTGTTTTGTGTCTGGAGAGTTTCTCATGAGTAGGCTGACCGTTTTTCTGGTTTTATAGTAAATCGTCAGTTGTATCCTCTGATTTTTGTCTGTAGGGATAACGTTTCTATTAACAATATCTTTCAGGACCCTTTCCTCCGTTTTATGAGCTGTGGAAAAGAAGTTCCTGTAAAATAGTCTAATAGGGGGTATAGGTGTTGTGTTAGTTGTCTCTTCAGAGGTTGCATGGCTTTTCACTTTCCTTCTTATGATGTCTTCGACGAAACCATTGGAGAAGCCGTTATTGACTAGGACCTGCCTTACCCTACCCATATATATATATATATATATATATATATATATATATATATATATATATATATATATATATATATATATATATATATATATATATATATATGTATATATATATATATATATATATATATATATATATATATATATATATATATATATATATATATATATATATATATATATAATGTCCTCTTCCCCTCAGATCCTCTCACCCCCTTCCCCCTTTTACTCTCCCCTTACAGACACAACCTGACCCCACGAACTGCTATATCCCCTCCACATCCTTTCCCCCTTTCCCTTCCTTCCTCCCCAACCCCTCACATCTCATTTCCCCTCATTACTCCTTGCCAGGTCCCTTTTCCCCTAACCACCAACATGCCCCTCGTGACCTGACCCCTGGCTCAACAGAGGGGAATGTGTGTGTGTTTGAGGCGTTATGGAGTTACTGTTTCAGCCCGTGTTGACCAGGGGGAGGAGAGACATGAGGGGAGACACGGAAGATATCCTTCTCTGTTGAGGGTGTGGCTTTGTCTCTGGTCTGTTGAGGGTGTGGCTTTCTCTCTGGTCTGTTGAGGGTGTGGCTTTCTCTCGGGTCTGTTGACTGTGTGACTTTCTCTCGGGTCTGTTGACTGTGTGGCTTTCTCTCGGGTCTGTTGACTGTGTGGCTTTTTGTCTGGTCTGTTGAGGGTGTGGCTTTCTGTCTGGTCTGTTGAGGGTGTGGCTTTCTGTCTGGTCTGTTGAGGGTGTGGCTTTCTCTTTGGTCTGTTGAGGGTGTGGCTTTCTGTCGGGTCTGTTGAGGGTGTGGCTTTCTGTCGGGTCTGTTGAGGGTGTGGCTTTCTGTCGGGTCTGTTGAGGGTGTGGCTTTCTTTCGGGTCTGTTGAGGGTGTGGTTTTCTCTATGGTCTGTTGAGTGTGTGGCTTTCTCTATGGTCTGTTGAGGGTGTGGCTTTCTCTCGGGTCTGTTGAGGGTGTGGCTTTCTTTCGGGTCTGTTGAGGGTGTGGCTTTCTCTCGGGTCTGTTGAGGGTGTGGCTTTCTCTCGGGTCTGTTGAGGGTGTGGCTTTCTCTAAGGTCTGTTGAGGGTGTAGCTTTCTCTATGATCTGTTGAGTGTGTGACTTTCTCTATGGTCTGTTGAGGGTGTGGCTTTCTCTATGGTCTGCTGAGGGTACCAGCAGCCGCAGCAGAAGTACCAATTGAAACAGCAAGAGGAGGATCAATTTCACCCTCCCCCTCCCTCGTCAGTGACCTTAGGCTGCTGGTAACCTCGGGTTGAACTCGGGTTGACCTCGGGTTGACCGCAGATCACCTCTTTCCTCCCATTAGGATGTTGTGGGCGTGACCTGGTCTGCTCCCCGCCCTCTACTTGGTTGCTGGTAGTGGCTGCTGCGTGCGCCGCCCGGGTTCGATTCCCGGGCGGCGCACGGAATTTAGGGGGGGTAGAAATAGCCTAAGCTACTCTATCCCTTTGAGATGTATTTCTTGCTTATCTCAATAAACATACTTGAACTTGAACTTGAAGTGGCTGCTGGCTGGTCGTTTATAACTAGTGGTTCTGGATGAGGGTTTCCGATTGGCCCTAGTGATTGGCACCGTTCCTTCATTCTATCTTTATATCTCAGCTCCCTTTCCTCGTATCCCAGCTCCTTGTCCTCGTATCTCAGATCCTTGTCCGCATATTCCAGCTCCCTTTCCTCGTATCCCAGCTCCTTGTCCTCGTATCTAAGATCCTTGTCCGCATATTCCAGCTCCCTTTCCTCGTATCCCAGCTCCTTGTCCTCGTATCCCAGCTCCTTGTCCTCGTATCCCAGCTCTTTGTCCTCATATCCCAGTTCCTTGTCCTCACGCCCCTTTTAACTTTTTAAATATGTATACTGGCATACTCCCTCCTGATAACTACCATACCCTTGGTGCTGGGTACCGTCCCGTACCCTTGGTGCTGGGTACCGTCCCGTACCCTTGGTGCTGGGTACCGTCCCGTACCCTTGGTGCTGGGTACCGTCCCGTACCCTTGGTGCTGGGTACCGTCCCTTGGGGGTACGCCTAGTAATGAGATGGCTGAGTCTCATAGGTGAAGCTGCCTCCCTTACCCCTTAAGTCCTCTTAAATACTCGTGTTCAATATCTAAATATTGAAGCCTAGTTATCTTCCTAGTTACCCACCTGACTCATCCTCTCACTAGTTACCCACCTGACTCATCCTCTCACTAGTTACCCACCTCACTCACCCTCTTCCTAGTTATTCATCTCCCCGGTTACCATCTAATTCTAACTCATCCCTATTTCTCCCTGCTGGCTCTCACGGTCCCCTCCCTCCTTTCCCACCCATTCCACTTCCCCCTCCCTCCCTCCCCCTCTTCCTTCCCACCCGGCCAGCATCGCTAATCACTCGTGCTCTCTCTTCTTCGTCCGTTGTGTTCTCCTATCTACCTTATCTCCCCCTTTCCTGCCTTCCTCTCGCCTCCTCCGTTATTACACATTCTATTTTCAGCGGAGTCTGCGATGGTGTCTCGTGCCGGCGCCTCTATGTGCTTTTACCAGTAACATTGTGTGTTTTGGTGTGTGTGTGTACTCACCTAGTTGAGTTTGTCTGGGGTTGAGCTTCGGTTCTTTGGTCCCGCCTCTCAACCACCAATCAACTGGTGCACAGATTCCTGAGCCTATTGGGCTCTATCATATCTACATTTGAAATTGTGAATGGAGTCAGCCTCCACCACATCACTGCCTAATGCATTACATTTACTAACTACTCTGACACTGAAAAAGTTCTTTCTAATGTTTCTGTGGCTCATCTGGGTACCCAGCTTGCATCTGTGTCCCCTTGTGCGTGTACCACCAGTGTTAAATGATCCATCCTTGTCTACCCTGTCAATACCCCTGAGAATTTTGTATTTAATCATGTCTACCCGAGCAGAGTTCTGTGTGTATTTAATATTTGTATTTACAATTTTTTGCAGAATCGAGCTATTTGCTCTTGGATACATTCTCAGAAAACAGCCCGTAGCAGCTGTCTAACTCCCAGGTACCTAGTTACTGCTAGGTTAACAGGCGCATCAGGGTCAACGAAAATCTCCCCATTTGTTCCCATCTCCGCCGGAAATCGAACCTGGGCCCTTAGGACTACAACCCCCGAGCGCTGTCTAGTTTGATAAATCTAATCTGATAATTTTATAAAGCTATTACTGGCGAAAAATTATCTAGAAAAAGGTAACTTTTACCTCGGCATTGCTCTAAGACGTTACTGGAGCTTGTGCAAGACATTGCTGAACCTCTGAAACTATCTTAGAAACAATCTTAAAATCCTCTTTCCTTACCTATTTTGTTAAATGGAAATGAATCATCAGAATTCCAGTCAGTTTGACAACACCGACCAGGTGTTGGACGACCAGGCAGGAAAGGACCACCACTAAGCACCTGGTGACGTGGTAGAGTGCATGACAACTGGTCCTCAACACCACATTACAACCCTCTCTAAACTTTGGTGTCGGAAATCAGGGGAAAACATTTTACAATGTTACTCCTCCACTCATGAGCCCTGTGTCTCCTGTGTCCCCCCCCCCCGGGACACGAACCCTGTGTCCCTTCCTCGGACCAGAGCTCTGTGTCCCTGCCCGGAGCAAAGCCCTGTGTCCACCCCCCCCCCCTTGATCAAAGCCATGTGTCTCCCCCCACTATTCATTCTCAACTCCAACTCTTTATCGGATCCAGGGGAGGGGGGAAGGGGTTTGGTAGGGGGGGGGAGGCAATATAATGGAATATGGCGTAATTATATGTTAGCCTGAGGGGAGAAGAAGGACAAAGAGGGGAAAGGGAGGGGAGTGTTGGGGGAGATACACAGGAGCTGGAGTTTA